>NC_056732.1:812419370-812426870 GCF_019279795.1 Protopterus annectens
CACCCCCATTGCCATAGTTAGAAATGGCAGCTGCTATAATGGACATAAAATGTACCTTGTTACACTCTTTACCCTATGGTCTACATGGAGCTTGCAATACCAACACAACACTGTTGTACAAATGGGTAGATAGGCATGGTGACTGTTGTACAAATGGGTAGATAGGCATGGGTTACCCTCTGAGTCCTGCCAAGTGTGTGTATGTGTACAAGTGTCTTTATTTGTAAGATACAGCATTCTGAGGCCACATTCTCCAAATACAATACACATGGCCATACAGTATAAGGCATAGTGATGCTGCTGACATTAGGAGAGCCATGACAAACCATCACCCTACTATCCCTGTGACATGTGCACAATGATGCATGTGCTGTGTGCAAATTATCTGTAACAGAATGGACTCACTGACAAAGTTATTAGCACTGATAAACCCAGGTATCTCAGATGTGTCTATGACTTTTATGTGTTTGTCAATGTGTATATGACAGTATGGCATACTATGTATTGTCCAATAACACCCAGTACTTCCCCCATTACGATACTGTACAAGGTCTGGTGATGTTCCTCACTTAAAAAGAGACTCGGGACACACCTCATCCTGAAAGCTGTGTGGTGTGTTTAATTAAGACCAAACACATTAGTAACAATAAGTACCTAGGTAGGGGTTCTACTCTCAGTGTTGCCAAGTAAATGTGTGTGTATGTGAAGGGACCTACTTCAATTTTCAGAAAATACATGTCCCAGGAGGTCCCCAATGTATAGCTGTACAGCAATTCTGGAGTTGGTATAACAACGAGCAAAACTGCTATTCAAATTATAGCTTGCTACAGATCACCCACCATGTCCTGGGACTCTCACTTCACATTCCTGGAAACACTGGGAAACATAAAGGTCCTACTAAACACCCTGATATTGGGTGATTTCAATTATCCAAACATTACCTGGGGGAACTACTAAAGTACAAAGTCCCTTGCCCAACATTTCCTAGAATTTATAAACTCAAACGCCCTGGATCAACTGATCAACACCCCCACCAGAGGTGACAACATATTGGACCTAGTCATCACCAATATGGGTGACCAGTGTTGCACACCATAGGTCAACCCCCCACTGGTTAGATCTGACCATAAACTAATCACTCTGGATAGCCACATTCAGCCACCACCCCTGGTCAAAGAAACCACCATGAACAACTTTTCAAAAGCATACTTCACGTTACTTAAGACCATGGTGGGAAGATTCAAAGCCCCCATGCTAAATGATAACACTGTCCAAGCTGCAAAATCCTTTACTAATGCACTCTATGGGCACCTACAAGAATGCATTGATCATGCTATCCCAAACAAAACCAAGACTCACTCCTCCAAGAAAAGGAAACCAGTCTGGTGGACCCCTGCTATAAACAAGCTATACAACAGAAGGAGAAAACTAGTACATAAAAGAGTAAAATCCCAAGAAGGGAAGACATCCCTGATCAGTATCAGCAAGAAACTACATTCCCTCATAAAATCATCCGAGGCTAGCTTTGAAAGAAAAATTGCCATGGGCTCCAAAGATAACCACAAAGCATTATTTAGCTATGTCAATAATCTAAGTGGCAATTCTCAGACCTGCTCGGAGTTAGTGCAGAATGGCACAAAATATACTGAACTGACCGATATAGCCAACATCCTGGCAGACAGGTTCAGTGCAAACTTCACCCCCCTCTCACCCCCAAAAGGACGCATAACTATACCAGAAGAATGTAGTGCCCCTGAAATCACAGCCACTCAGGTAAAACAGCCTTCTCCAAAGCCAAAAACACAGCATCAATGGGACCAGATGGTGTCCCAGGCTGTGTCCTACACAAGCTCAAAGATGTATTAATCCCTCATCTAAACACACTGTTTAAACTCAGCCTCTCCACAGGCTTCATGCCCACAGAGTGGTGCAGAGCAGCAGTTATTCTGCTCCACAAAGGTAGAGCCACAACGGACCCCGGGAACTATCGCCCTATAAGCCTGACTAGCTTGGTCTGCAAAGCTATGGAGCGCATCATCATGGGTCTCATTAATAAAGACATTGGGAAGCTCCAAACACTGGACCCTACCCAGTTCGACTTTCTTAATGGCAGATCATTTCTCCTAAACCTGGTGGACTTCTTTGAGACAGTTACTAAGGCTATAGACAAGGGAAAGGTGATCCACACAGCCTACCTACACCTCACAAAGGCCTTTTGACACCATTCCCCACTCAGGTATTATAGACAAGCTCACCCAGCCTGAACATAAACCCCTACATCATGAGATAGGTTACCAACTGGCTCATGGACAGAACCCACATAGTAAGAGTTGCGGGAGCTAGGTCTGACTCTAAACCGGTTACAAGTGGTGTTCCCCAGGGCTCAGTCCTAGGACCTGTCCTGTTAGGCATATACTTCTCAGAGGTACAGGCAAGCACAGGAGGACTATGACTGACCAAGTTCGCAGATGACTGCAAACTAGGGGCTATAATTGACTCTCCAGCTGACACAGACATCCTCCAAAAGGGTCTCACTGAGACAGATACCTGGTGTCAAAACCATGGCCTCAAGCTAAATGCCAAAAAGTGCATAGTCATTCCCTTTGGAAAAAACAAAGTACCCACAAACTACCACACAAATGGTAGCCCCCTAAATATGGAAAACGTAATAAGGGCTCTGGGGACCCAAGTAGATAGTAACCTCTCCTTTGATAATCACATTGCCAAAGTGGTTAGAAAATCCTTCTATGTGGCCCACCTAATAACAAAAGGGTTTGCATCCAGATTGAAAGAGGTCATTGGGCCCCTCTATGCATCACTCATCAGACCCATCATAGAGTACAATGCCCAATTTGTGATGTACCTTACAAGACACCTGCAACAACTGGGAAGACCACAGAAGTACCTCACCAAGAGGATCACTGGCCTCAAGCAGATGCCCTATGCAGCTCGATTGAAGAAACTCCAGCTGTACTCAGTTGCATATTGCCTACTCAGAGGTGATCTCTGCCTGACATACAAGGCCATGTCCGACCCAGAATTGATGGACATGATCCACCTAAAGAAAACCATATCCCCTTGAGCTACACGCTTCAGGGATCTAAACCTCACCACAACAATAAATAGGACATGTTGGAGGGATAGACTCCTGTCCCAGAGACTTCCCATGCTCTGGAACAAGATTCCAGTCTACATTAGGCAGAGCTTCTCACTTACCCTCTTCAAGAGAAACCTTGATGAGTGAATGGGAAACAGAAAGTTTATCCCAGGGATCACTTCAATGGCTCTGCTGGACAGAGGCACAGGGATCTAATCTAAGGGGGTGGCGAAAACCAACACATTCCGGCTAGGCTTATAAATGCCTTCGGGCAGATAGCCTAGTACCTGCCAATGAACCTATGAACCTATATATTGTTGGCTGTTCATGTTGTGGACACAGCCACCCTTATTGGGGTTATTGTTGTATTTATCCCCATGCTTAGTCTGCTGTAATACTGTACAGTGTATGTTAACAGGTTAAGTAGTCATCACTCACACTATTTGTGGCTCCACACCACCCCACACCCTCCAAAGTATAGAGCTGTGCCACCAACAGCAGCACACCTATGTTTACCAATGCTGGGATTGCACTACATTGGGGAAGGGGACATATACCCTGCCAGTACAATCGTCGATGACATTAAAGTAGCAGATTGATTATTTAGTGATGTGATTTTTTGCCTATTATGTCTTGGTGGAATTGCATAGGCTAAAATAGGTTCACTGCAAAATTAAGTACATCCATGTGCACAGAATTCTCTGTGTATTGCATAAACACAAAAGCCCCTGTGTGTGTGCGCTATACACAAACATGCAGTGTGTGCCACCCAGTACACTTACCATTGTCCACTGTAGAAGGGCTGCTGACATTAGCCACCATGCACTCACCTGTCTACACCCCTCAGACCTATCAGAAATGTGGCACATGCAGTAAGTCTTATACAGACCTGTTACTTGTGTTCAGCTGTACCCAGGATATGACACAGTCAATGTGTCACCACAGTGCCATACCCCTTGTAGGAAACAACAGCAGACCAACATCCTGCTGACACAGGCACAAACTCAATACATTATGGAGACCACTATCAGTCAGTGTTAATAACAGCTATAATGCATCATGGCCGGACAGCTACACATCCTGACATGTAAGCATTAAACTTTCCTGCTAAAAACATGTTACACATCATTACATTGGTACACCTTAGTACATTCACCCTGTGCATCAAAACCATATTAGCCTGTCCCTGCATTGATGGTATGGATGACAGGGGTGTGGCACAGGTATCATTATATGCACAGGGTGTGTTGTGGGTTTGCCAGACACCTAGGGTGAGCCATTTGGTTGACATCATGTGTGTGTGTGTTAGGGGGTTTCATTTTTAATTGGGCTGTGCAGATGTGGCGTGTATAGGTATGGAGGTGCCCCAGCTGTGTTGGTGATGTGTTTATGTGTGTGTATGTATGCACACAGTTCAGCCATGTGGCTGCCCTATAAAGATGTTTGTTGTTCAGCTGCAGACCATACATGGCAGGGTGTTCAGTTCACCATTTCCAAACACAGACATGAGAACTGTGCGTACCAGGGATTCCACAGGCACTACCGGGTACAAGCCTAGGTATGGTACTCTCACCTGATGATGACAAATGTCCTCTGGATCTGGGTCCCTGTTGGGACCAGCCAGGGCCACGTGCACGAGGCCTGCTGTGTTATGGTGTGGGTAGCACCCCCCTGCAGTGCTGGTACTGGTACTGCTGCTACGGGAGTGGCTCTGACATGTTGCATGTCCATGTAGATCTCCACTTGTCGGTGTTGCTGACCTATGTCCATGTGGATGTTGCCCTACTCCCACCATATGGTCTAACACAGACATTGCACAGTTGAGTATTCCCACCGTCTCACCCAACCATCTATCCAGGACCTCTGCAAAATAACATTGAGCACCTGCGAGATCATGGATGTTGTCAATAACAGCAGCATGAGTAGCCCTCTGGAGCCTCAAACCCTTTCTGGTATAATGTTCCATATGTGCTTGTTCCTCCATGATGGCCCAAAACATGCATCTGGTGACACCTGCTGTGGCAATTCTGCCAGGGGCATGATGTCCAGCAGCCCTCCTACAAGCACCCCTGTGCCTGTGTAGCACCTTGCCGGTCATCCGGCTATGGCTGCTGTGTACAGACACACTTGCCATAGTCACCACACTGTCCTGTCCCATTCCACCACCCACCAACTGTCCCTCATCCATGGCCACTGGTGATGGGGTATGTATAGGCAATGTGACTGTGTGTGAGGATGAGGTGGATAACATTGAGATGTCAACCGATGACACAGCTGCAGCCCCTGACAACGCCGCCTATGCCTCACCATACTTATCATCATTGCCAGAGTCTGTATGGACACTAACATCAGTTCGCCTGCAGGAGGGTCCCTGACCTACCTCGCCACCTGTGAGGGGAAAACAGTAAATGTACTTTAAGACCTGTATGTCATTGCTTACCTCTACACACATGCACACACACACACACACACACACACACACACACACACACACACACACACACACACACACACACACTTACAGGTGAGGTGGCATAAAGATATTACACAGACCTCTCATTACCCAATTGTCAACATGCATGACATATGGCACTCAGAAGCATGCACTGCAGATATACTCAATCCCTGTTACCAACATTATACATCTCTGTGATGCATGAGTTGTGTTAGTAGGTGATGCCCCTTCCCCTGGAACACACTGATCTCATGTACATGGTATTACGGTGCACCTGTTGAGCACCCTGCCATGTACAGTGCACCATACCTCACAACTGTACACATTGTTGAGTGTGTATATGTGTGGCTGTTATGCTTGCTCTGTTGCTCACAGCTCCTATGTGTTTGTATGACACATACCTGGGTTGATATGAGGACAGATATCAATAGTGAATGCCTGGCGTCCAATTTGCAGATCTCATCATCAACAGTGCATGTATGATCAATAAAATCCAATTATACTGACAACATCCAAAGCTTACTGTAGCTATGAGGAGTGTACGCACCCTTATTGACATGCCACTCTCTTCCCTGATATGCCATGGGGCCACAGTACTCCATATGTTAGCATTACACACACCTGATATGTGACATATGACCTGTGCAATCAAATGCAGTATCAAACAAATGTGTTAGTTGTGCAGATGTTGATTGGGATGCATACAGTATGTGCGTTGCATAAGTGTGCACAGCCTGTGCACAATAGTTTGTTGCAGCACCTTTTAAGTGAACTACAGCAGTCACTATTCCTCAAAGGTGTATACTAGCATGGTCCATCTTTACTTGCCATTATTTGGTCACTCTGACCTACAAATGTCCCCCAACTCTGCCAGATTGCAAGGTCAGCTCGTGTGCACAGCCCTTGGAAGTTACACAGTGCCTTCACTATTGCTGTGGAGTCAGGGTTATGTCTGGCACAATGCATGACCTTGACTGTGTTCAGATGCAGACACTCTTAGCTAGCTTTAGATATTTTCTTCAGTTTACTGTTGTGTTTCAGGATGACACACCCTCCCCATCCACAGCCTTTTTGCAGATGCGTGACAACTATTGGCCACACATGAGTGTCATTTTGCAGTGTCCCAAATTCAGAACACCATGTGTACTGGCCTAGTTCCTGCTAATGAACAGCAAACATAAAGTTGTACACTGGCACCAGCAAGGCTCAAATGGGCATGGTGGGCCTGAGGTAGAGTGAAGTGTTGCTTGTGCAGCACATGTATCTTATTAATACTGTCTGTAGGTTTAAGCCTTGGTCTCAGTACACCATTACACATTGTAACACATGCCTTTGGGAGACTTGATGTTATGCATGTGCTACCTGTAGGCAGCCCTGGATGATGTCTCCTGTGTAGCAACTCTTCCATCTGATTACCCAAACCCATAGGCCACACTTATGCAGAGTGCAGGTAATTGTTGACACAGGTACTGCACAGGCAGTACTTGCTAGACATTCCTGCAAGTCACTCAGTGTTGCTGCATGTGTCTGGGCAGCCTCCATGACCAGTTTTGCAACACATGTTTTCTTCTGTCTTGGATATTCATCTGTTTATATTCTACATTAATGGTGTCCCATACTTCATCGCCACATGCATGCTTGTCTGCACTGTTTGCCATGGTATATGCAATGGTGAGGTAAGGCTACATCTCCTACTACTGAGTGCTACCTTTTGTATATGGGATCCATTCCATGGTTTGTAAGATGTGTGCAAGCCATGGCTGCCTCTGTTGCAGGTGAGTGGGCAAATGTAATGGACATATTTCTTGGACAGCAGACCAATACTTGGTGTGACATTGAGGACCCATAATTGATGGAAGGTGCATACGCAAGGTGAGTGAATGCTGCAGTCCCTCATAAGCTGCTTCCACAATATATTTGGAGTGCGCACACACATATGCTTCCATTG
>NC_056732.1:812434370-812499370 GCF_019279795.1 Protopterus annectens
TAGGGAAAGTAGCTAGGGATTTGCAGGATGGGTGTAGGGAAGGTTCGTAGCTGTCCGTTTCTTCTACAGCAGCTGTGCATATAAACTGAATTTAGAGGTAGATTTGAACACTCAAACCCCTGAGATAGCAGTGAAGACAACAATATGTTGTGAAGCCAGTTAGACTAGATTGCATGTGTCCATTGGACAAGTGTGTGAAATGGACAGCTATGTATGGGGCGAGATTTTGTTTTTAGGAACAGATTGTCCTTTTTTTTTAAGATGAGAGTAGGATGTTGGCAAAGGATAGTAGGTATATTTGGGGAGGTAGGTTGGGTAGAAAGACAGGCAAGACAGACAAGTCAGCATAAAGGGGCGGTATATGACACGTGGGGGGTAAACAACTTGGACGGGGAATGGTGTTTGGAAATCAGAAGTTGATGTGCCCCCAAATAGAAACAGTGGGACTGAGGTTCCCACCCATGGGCAGTAACCACTGCAGCTTTATGTCCCCAAAGGTGGTTGTGCTGGGGGCTGGGTAGGAGGGGCAGTCTGATCCTCTAAATGTGCCACACAGCCCTCAAGCTAGATTAGCAGATCTCCAAACTCCCTTTGGAGCTTGCTACTCACCAAGACCCGGACCTGACTATGTGTGACAGTTTCCTGTCTTCACCCACTCCTGGGGGAGTGAACCCCATCCCCTGAGGCAGTTACAACTGAAGGTGGTGCAGGACCAGCAGACTAGGAGGTCCTGGGGTGGGTCCCAGATGTTCTGGAGCCTGGTGCTATGCCCAGATGAGGTGGGAGAGGTGGGTCCGTTGGAACTGACCTTCCCAAACGTGTTATGGTGTTACAGTTTTAAAAATATGTGGATTAATAATAGTCAACACAATCCAGGATTAGTTATAACAGCATGGATAGATATTCCCATTAACCCAAAACACCACATTTGGAACAGTTGTATAGGAAACAGAACACATGCATATATGGAACCACAGTGGCGATTACAACAGCATGCCGGTTACATTGATAGCAACAGACCATGAATGTTAGTATTTCAACATGGAACATTAATAGAAACACATTTCAATATTTATTGAACAATAGGAATATGTCCCAACAGTAGGTTTGGTGTAAACATACCCATTGATTTGTGTATTTAGATTATTGCTGCAGATATGGTGGGGGGAGAGATGTTAATTAATAACTTGCATATCCTTGTAGTTCTCACAACGTTAATGATCATTGCTCTAATCATTACGGTACAGGTATTATTATAGTGCTCTATTGCCTTGGTTTGAGCAATATTATGCTTGTAAACAAGTGTATACTTCAACTGACTTATAGCTAAATTATACATCTCTTACCTGGTATACCTGTGGAGAGAATGTTTGTTAACACTACCTGACTGTTTATAAACATATTCCCAGATTCTGAATTAATTATTATGCATATACCTCTCAATCTCTTATTGCACACACTTTGTTCAATGCTTGACAACATGGGGGTGGAAATGGGACATATTTTGAATATTGCTCTCATAAATTTGGATGGCTGATAGAGTGACAGGATTTGTTTTCATATACATTTTCTGAAGGTTTTGAGGTCTGAAAATCAAATGTATGTCTTTATTTGCTGACTACAAATCTGAGATCATCCCACTGATTTGCCAAGGGAACAGGGGAACAGGCAGAAAATATGAGCCAGTTATCTGGACATTCTGAAAGTATGTGTGCAATTGAGAGGTATGATTATGCATACAGCTTACTACCACTCCCAGTATTCAAACCATGGCTGTGTCTGATAGAACTACCTCAATTTAAGTGTCAGCAGAGTGTGCTGTTTGAATATTGATGTCTATCTCTTCAGTGTTTTCTGTCTAAGTCTCTCTTGGTTCTACAATCTGACCTTGTAATTACAATCTCATACAGACATTCATAGACATATTTTTATGTAGCACAGTGTGAGAAACAGTGGTTGAAACAACAATACTAGTCTGATATCAGATGTTCTGAATGCTACATGCCAGCCATACAATACCAGAGTAAACACTACCAGTCCAGGATTCAGTCTTTATTGGCAGGCACAGTTTTCTTATCTGACAGACCTGTGGATGGACTGTTTGTTAACACTTCCTGACTGTTTCCATGCATATTCCCACATTCTGAGTTAATATTATACACATACCGCTCAATCTGTTAATGCAGACACTCTGGTCATAGCTTGACAACATGGGGGTATAAATGGGACATATTTTGAATATTGTTCTCATAAACGTTTGATGAGTGCTTAGAGTGACAGGTTTGTTTTCATATACATTTTCTGAAGGTTCTGAGGTCTGAAAATCAGATGCATGCCATTATTTGCTGCCTAAAATTCTGAAATCATCCCACTGATTTGCCAGGGGGACAGGGTAACAGGCAGAAAATATGAGCCAATTATCTGGACATTCTGAACAAATCTGTACAGTTGAGAGGTATTCTTATGCATACAGCTTACTAACACTCCCAGGATTCGAACCATGGCTGTGTCTGCCAAAAATACAATTTAAGTCACAGTACAGTGTGCTATTTGCATATTGCTGTTTATCTCTTTAGTGTTTTCTGTCTAAGTCTCTCTCGGTTGTATAATCTGACCTTGTAATTACAACAGTATTATACAGACATTCCTAGACATTTTATTATGTAGCACAGTGTGGGTAACAGTGTTGAATACAACATTGCTATTCAGACAATGCAACACTAAAAATGCCTTATAATACCAGAGTAAACACAAGCAGTCCAGGATTTACAGCTTTATTGCAAGGCAGTTACAGTTTTATTTAAATATGACCTATATGGGACTATTGCTGTCATATTGTCTGGTTTATTCAGTACAACCCATACACAAAACAGTTTTTATACTTGCAACTGACCTTCTACTACTTTTATATTTATTTGATATGATTACTACAAGCAGGATTGTTACTCACCAGCCTTGTGATGCAGCATTTGCAGCCTACTCACATGGGCTTCCTGATTCACAGCTTGCTCAGCTGCAGCTGTAAGGGAAATAGAGAAATATTTAGCCATACCTATCCATCATATACACAGGCTGGACATTATTAAACAGTTACTGG
Source organism: Protopterus annectens (assembly GCF_019279795.1). Taxonomy (NCBI): domain Eukaryota; kingdom Metazoa; phylum Chordata; order Ceratodontiformes; family Protopteridae; genus Protopterus; species Protopterus annectens. The sequence continues at coordinate 812,437,468 of NC_056732.1, forward strand.
TATGATTACTTTACTTACACACTGCTGGGACATCACCCCTATGCCTTGATTCTTGGATCCACTGGTCCAAGAGCTTCCTCTTCCTCCGTTTCAAGTCAACATAGTGATGCCTGACCTGCTCACCAGTTCAAGGGATACCAGAGGCAATGGTGAAGTCACGGGCGAGATGGTCCCAGGCTTCTGCTTTATATCTGGAGCCTTGGTACTGGCCCTGCAGCAGTCTCTCGTCATGATTTTTTACCAGGAGTCCAACCATGACCTTGGACTCCTGGATGCCCCAGTGCTGCACCTGGAAGTGCAATCTCCTCCAACTCCAGTCATCCTACCTACAGTGGGAAGCTGCAACCAGTTATGAGCTGTATTCCTGCCTGTGGGGTTTAAATACAGCTGATTTTCCACCCTTTGCCATGATTGGATGGTTTTGAATATGCTGAGCTCAGCTAAGCTACGGGCAAACCTGCTTAGCTAAGGTTGGCATTGCTTAAAGGGACAGGTTCAGCACTGCTTACCGATGGGTAAATCCACTTAGCTGGGCTACTCATTGCTTAGAAGTCATATTTACACAATGCTTACACCTGGTAAGCAGAGCTGTGTGATACTTAGCATTTTTTTCATTTTATAGACTATCTGCTGTATGGCATTGATTCATCATTCATTACATATTATAAATTTGTTTACTGTCCGTCCCTAACATCCCTCAATGTGCTTTCATTACATTTATTCATGTGTGACTATACTGTAGGGGTACTTGTGTTTATATGAGGATTTCACATCTTTATTACACTGACACCTCACATCTGGACCTAATGCAGTATTCCAGTTAAGAAATATATGTTATTTAGTAGGTAATGCAAAAAAAATATTGTTTATGCACTGCTGTCACATTTAAAATGTGAATTTGTTACAGCGGGGATTGAACTGGGAATGACTGCTTGCAAAACATCCATTCTAACCACTACACTATTGCAATATTGCTCATGTTAGATGTTTCTTGTTATATAACTTCTTGTGCTGTTTAAGCTGGACTAAGCATAGCTAAGCAATGGGTACACCCATGCAGCTACACTTAAACTTTATCGCATTTATTAAAAAAAAAAGTTCTGTTGTGTTATTTTAGCTCTACCCTTCAGAATATCCCTGCTAATACTAAACCCATGTACTTTTGTCAGCTTTCTGCTTCGTGGTGGGCATACCTCTCAACCTCTTGTAGCAAAAACTCTGGACAAACCCTAAAATGATGGGGGGACAAATAGGGACAGATTTTAAATATTGTTCTTACAAATTTAAACAGTTGATATAATGATAGATCTTGCATTAACATGGGTTTTCTAAAGGATGTGGAGTCTTTTAAACTCAAATGTTTGTCATTATTTAATGGCTTCAATCCTCAGCTATTTTCCAGAAAGGTACAGATTTTAGGAGGAACACACCAAAAATATGAGACAAACATCTGGACATTCTGCAAAAATCTGTACAGTTGAGAGGTATGTTCCTGACGTGTTGGGGGTGTTATGAACATTCTCGCTCATTTTAATTGCTGAAAGGCAATTCTAGAGTGCAGGGGCATGTGTATAGACAGCTCTGCTCTCAGACACACTCCCTGCACTAGTACACAGCACTGTGTAAGTTTAACAGCACAGGCAGCTCGCCTTCATGAGTATGCAAGGCAAGCTGCCAAGCTGTACAGGAGCTGTCCTTGCCATGCAGGAATAACTTATTCCTGCACGGCTGCTTGCTGAATCCCAGGAAATGACTTATTAAATTTAAAAAAAAATTATAAAAGGCAGAATATGTAAGTGTATAATGTAATCCAGTATTAAAATACTTTGCATCTACATGCATTTAATTTCAGTGATGGTATTGCTATCAACTAAAGGAAATATATGAAAAGAACATTCAGATTGCACTGACTTCTATCCATTATCAATGTTACAGCTGACAATTACTGATAACAATCACCAAGTACTGCATACTATTAAGACAAGCACAAAACTTAAAATATAGAAACAAAAACACTACATAGGTATCCTGCCATGTAAACTAGCACTGTTGCCACTTTACCCTCATCACTGCGCAAATGATGATGTGTCTGAGGGCACAACATACCGTGTATGATGAAATAATCTGATGTGCAGTACCTTAGCAGAGAACAATAAGTAATTTGAAATATGGAATATTTAAAACTGAGTAAACACTGTGTAATACAAACACATTGCATATTTTTCATTCAGTTGCTACATACGAACCTGTTAAATACAGAAACAACATTTTTTATAAAATACACCACCTCTAGAAATTCAGCATGTGCATATATAAGGATTCCACCTAAGCATATTTTATTGTGCAGATCTGTTAAAAAAATAATTATTCATGATATGATGCCTTACATCATTAAACAAGTGTCAGTGAGCACTGAGGAATGAATTTTATTTACAATAATATCAGTACCTGTTCTGAAATAAAAATAATTATGTAAAGAGGGGATGTCTGATGACCTGTGACAGTAGACCATATACCGCACAGCTCATTTATTCTCTATGCTTTTTTTGCAAGAATGCAAACATTAACCTGAATGTCATGGTCCATAGTTCCGGACAAGACACCACCTCATAACCTGTGCAGCTGTATGCCATGCATGAGCCTGCTGCAGATGGTCCCTTACTACTGCTATGGGCAGGTCATCTTTAGTTAAATTAGGACAGGAACTGGGAGCTGCAGTGACAACATTCGACATTGTACCCACCAGTCTGGCACATGATCATGTTATGCAGAATGCAAAATGCAGTAAACATCCTGCATGCAGTAGATAGGTTATACTGAAGGACGCACTCACACTCATCTCGGCACCAAAATTTTCATTTCAACATGCTGACGACCCTCTTAATGACAATATGGGTCTGCAACAGAGATTTATTAAAATTTTCTTTCACAGCTCCACTTGGATTCTCACTGCTGTCATGAGCCATGGTTCCAGTGGATATCCAACATCACTTTAAAGAAAAAAAGAGAAAAAAGGGAGGGAGACAAAACAAAGAAAAAAAAGAAAAAAGTTGTTTAACATTAAGCAATACATTTTGCCTTGAATAACTATTTAAATTGAAAAAAATGCAGTTATCAACAAGATGACCACTGGACATCCTACCTTTCAGGAAGATGTGGTAGAGTGACCTAATGTGCCAGATGTGAGAAAAGTACACTGACATGATACTGGACAGATGCACTGATTATGGACTCACATGCATCTGGCAATTGATGGAATGATAGCTCTTCTTATTGCAGTACCACTCACCCTGTGGACCATATGGGGCACTAATTGTAACATGGGTGCAATGTATTGCACTGAGTGCCTCAGGGAAATATGTCACCACATAAAAAGCAAGCATAGGCTGAGCTCAGTCCTGAGGTGACACAGCAAAATAGATGTACTTTGCACAGGAACTACTGAAGTATCTTCATGATAGAAGCCTGTGAGATACCCAGCATGGCTCTAATCTGTCTCTGTAAGTTCCCCATGGTAAACAAAGTGAAGGTTATACATACCTTAATATCCACAGGGATAGTAAGGTCAAGCATCCCTTCAATAACCCTGAGAGGGGCATACATATTCATTAAGACCCTCACAATATCCCTGTCCACTCTAAATCTGTCAGGCATATCTTAATTATCAAAATTATGACTTATTCTTTCTTTATCTTTGCTTCTTGGTCAGCAAGTGCTGCTAGAAGCAACAGATTTTGGCTTAACCAAGACAAGTAACTCACACTATAAAATAACAAGGCTAGCAGCAAAGGAAAGCAAATCTCTGGATTGCAATGTAGATAGAAAAGTCAAAATTCTTCACTTTATAATGAATCTGAGAATGGTACAGAAACACATCAAATTTTGTCAGTGAATTGTTAACAGGCAGGGGAGGAATTTATTTGCATAAGTAGTTTTACATTATTTCCCATTCACATTTCATTATTACTTTATTTTCTTAAATTTTTTCATAGCCATCATGTGCTAGCATAAATTACTTCTATGGACTGTGCATTTGAATGCAGACTGCCTTTATGTGACCATGTAATGACCATGAATATCAGCCATGGTTTCTTCCAGCTCAACAACAGACCAACGTGGATAAAAAAAGTTTTCAATACTGTTTCCCTCTAGTTCTTATTGTGTTCTTAAACCCAGTGTCTCTGTTTTTGTCTTCTCCCTATGTCTATTTGAACTTAAATGTCCTTCATCTCCCCTTAACATTGGCTTCGTAAGTAAGCACAAAAGTACCATTTTGCAAAATGACTCCTTTCAAGCTATTTAAATGCTTTTATCCTCCGATTGTATTCCATAGATCCTGAATAAGGAATGCCCACTCAGCCAACCAGTGTTGCTCTTTTTTTCTTAGTATCGCTTGAGCTGTGTGTGCTTACTATACATTTATCTTGGAAGCTCCTATCAGTCTCACCTTATCTGGTCATACTGGTGAGCAGTGAAAGATTGAACTGAAAACGTCATTACTTTCATTGTTAAAGCTTGAATTGCCTTTTCTTTCATAACTTCCTGTCTGCTTAGTTCATAGAACAATGCCTAAATGTGTTAGGCACTTTTTTTCATTTCATTTTTAAAATATGCAACATCTGAGTCTACCATTCAGTGAAAAACATTGTGTTTATTTTGAGTATTGTATCATAACTGCACACACACTCTGTTGCATTTACTTTAGTAGCATAACCTGATAAGCACTGGACAAGACAAAAGGTACATCTGCTAGCTTAACCTCTGATACCTGTGATGATAGGAGGTATTACCAGCCATGCCAGGAGAAGTAGGGCAATGCATGCATGAATTGTGCCACCACAGCTAGGTGGAATTTTGTATATAAGTATATGTCATTTGTTTATCAAACTAATTTGTACATATGCTTATGCTGATAATGTATTTGGGAGGTTTGCCTGTGCTAAAATGTATCAACAGTACACCCTGTTGGAATAAAAAGAAATGTACATGTGTTACTGTAACTGAATTAAATGTATATGTTTTAATGGAGGATGCTGAGACAGCAGAGGTCATCTTGGATATTATATTTTACAGGGAGTAATATCTGAGTATTAAGTATTCTCTTTTGGGATACCTGACTAGAAAGACTGCTCACGTATTTCATTGTGCCTTGTTCTATCAAGTCAGTTATTAGGGAATAGTAATTCTCCTAGATTCAGTCAGGACTATAGTGAAGCTTAGTTTAGAGATTGTTTTCTTAATTTTGTATGAGTCTGTCTAGCAATGTTATTTTCAATATTTCCTGTTATTTGAACTCTGTGGTTTACTGTAAATATATATTTAGTATTTTCTTGTTCTTTTATTATTTATTATTAAATACACTTCAACTTTTCATTGTGGCTGGTCCTTTCTAGAACGCATTTGAGCTTTGAGAGTGCTTATATTTATTTTATGATACTGTTTGGACCACTCCAGAAGGCCTAGCTGCCTTGGTCTACTGATACCATTTGTATTAGCATTAATATTACACAGTATAATTGGGCACCCTTTGTTAAGGGCTTTAGAGTAGCTGATTATGGAGTGTCTGGTGGTGGTGATAGGTTCATAGTTTCATAGGTGTGTACTAGGCTAACAGCCCTGGACCCTATATAAGCCTATCCCAAGTAGATTCCCTGGCATCATGCTGCCCAAAGTTAGTTCCCATCTCCGGGGTGAACTTCCTATTGCCCATCCACTCATCAAGATTTCTCTTAAAGAGGGCCAGTGAAGTGCTCTGCTTGATGTGAATGGTAAGTTTGTTCCAGAGTATGGGAAGTCTCTTGGTCAGGAATCTGCCCCTCCAGCATGTTCTGCTTACTGCAGTAATGAGGTTTAGGTCCCTGGAGCATGTGGGGTGGAGGGATTGGGATTTCTTTAGGTGTAGCATATCTAGCAGCTCTGGGTTAGACATGGCTTTGTAGGTCAAGCAGAGATTGTCTCTAAGTAGGCAATAAGAGACAGAGTATAGCTGGAGTTTTTTGAGTTTGTCCATATAGGGCATGTGTCTAAAACCTAAGATCCTCTTAGTGAGGTATTTTTGTGGTCATTCCAGTTGTTGGTGTCTGGTGAGGTACATTCCAAATGGGGCATTGTATTCTATAATAGGTTTAATGAGGGATGAGTAGAGAGGGATTATGACCTCTTTCTTCCTGGATAAGAAACCTTTTGTAATGAGATGTGCCACATAGAAGGACTTTCTGACTACAGCGGCAATGTGGTTATCAAAGCAGAGGTTGCTCTCAACCTGTGACCCCAGGTCTCTTAACACACTTTTGGTGTTTAGTGGACTACTGCCTATGTGGTAGATCATTGACACTGAATTTTTCCCAAAGGGAATGACAATGCACTTTTTGGCATTGAGCTTAAGGCCATGGTCCTGGCACCAGTCATTGGTGTCAGTGAGGCCTTTTTGAAGAATGTCTACATCAGTTGGAGAATCAGTAATAGCTCCCAGTTTGCAATCATCTGCAAACTTGGTCAGCCAGAGTCCCTTTGTGTTGGCTTGAACTTCAGAGAAGTAGATGCCAAACAGGAGAGGACCTAGGACTGATCCCTGTGGAGCACCACTTGTAACTGGTCGGTAGTCAGATTTGGAGTCCTCTACTTTCACAGTGTGGGTTCTATCAGTGAGCCAGTTGGCAACCCATCTTATGACATAGGGGTTTATGCCTAGTTTAGTGAGTCTATCTGTGATTCCTGAGTGAGGGATGGTGTCAAAGGCCTTGGCAAGATCTAGGTAGGCTGTGTGAACTACCTTGCCCTTATCCACAGCTCTGCTGACAGACTCGAAGAAGTCTATCAGGCTGAGCAGGCATGATCTACCTTTCACAAACCCAAACTGCATGGGGTCCAGAGTTAGGAGATTCCCTATGTCCTTATTTATAAGGTCCATGATGATGCGCTCCATAGCCTTACATATCAGACTTGTCAGACAAATGGGGCAGTAGTTCCCAGGGTCTGTAGTCGCTCCCCCTTTGTGGAGTGGGATGACCATAGCAGTGTGCCATTCAGTGGAACAAAGCCTGAAATGAGTCTGTGATTGAACTGGGTACACAGGCGTAGTTCCAGTTCACTTTGTAATTCATGTAGAACACAGCCAAAAGTATTAGCAGGTCCCATGGAAGCTGTACTCTTGGCTTTGGACAGTGGGGTATTTACCTGTGCAGCTGTGATAATAAGGGTTTGGCATTTCTCCAGTATAGTGAGGCCCTTTAGGGGATGAAAGGGTGGTAAAGTTTGCACTGAACCTGTCGCCCAATATGTTGGCAATATCTGTTCGTTCTGTATATGTATTGCAATTATGCTGTAACTCAGAGCAGGTTTGAGTATTGTCATGTAGATTCTTGACATAACTATAGAATGCCTTGTGGTTGTCTTTAGAATCTGTAGCAATTTTGTTTTCATAGCTAGCTTTAGAGGATTTGATGATGAATCTCAGCTTTTTGCTGAGGCTAACATGGGAGTTTTTCCAGTCTTGGGAATTCATCCTTTTTTGCAACAGTTTGTTCCTTCTGTTGTAGAGTTTGTTTATGGTGGGGGACCACCAGATTAGCTTTCTTTTATTTTGGAGGAGAGCATCTTGGTTCTGTTTGGTATGACCTGTTCCAAGCACTTGAGTATGAGCTCATACAATGCATTGGTGTATGATTCAGCAGTCACGCACATATTTTCCATTTGCATGGGTGTTGTGAAGTTAGCCACCTCTGTTTTTAGAAGCCAAAATTGGCTTTGGAGAAGATTTTTTACGGTGGTTTCCTTTAGGGGGTGAGGGTGGGATGTGGATATCCATGGTGATTAGCTTATGATCAGATCTGTCCAGGGAGGAGTTGGTTACTGGTGAAAAGCAGCAGCAGCCCGTGTTAGTAATGACCACATCAAGGATGTTTCTTCCCCTGGAGGGGGTAAGAATGAGTTGGTCCAGGGCATTGGAATTAATGAATTCCATAAAACATTGAGCAAGTGTGTTAGTACATGAGTAATTTTCCCAGTTAATGGAGGGGTAGTTAAAGTCTCAAAGTATAAGGGTATTAGGTTGTACCCTAATATTTTCCAGTGTGTTTAGGAATGTGGAGTGGGAGTCTTGGGACATGGTGGGGGATCTATAGCAGGCTACAACTTGGATTGCAGTTTTACCCAGTATTAGTTGCACCTGAAGTATCTCTGATGTGTTATGTTGGGCTACTAGTATGGAGGTGTGCATATTCTTTATGAATATGGAGACACCACCTCCCTTTGTGCTTTGGTCCAAGTTTAGAGCCGAAAGGTGTGGCATGAATTATAGCCTGGTAGTGCTGGGGTGCTCTCCGGAGCCTTGAACCAGGTCTCGGTCACTGCACAGATGTCGATGTTGTTCATTTTAAGGAGTGCTTCAAGTGACTGCATTTTGAGATTTAGACTTCTAGCATTGAGTAGAATAACCATCAGATTTAATTTGCTTGTAGCTGTTATGGTGGTAATTTTGTCTTCAGAACATTGCCTAAAAAGGCACTATAGAGGTGGCAAGAGCCTTGGTCAGTATCTGGAATCCCTGGGGTGACAGGTACAGGCCATCTCTGGTGAAGCATTGAGTCTGTCGATCATGTCATCCCAGGCAGACAGATACTGGATCCCCTTAGAATGACACCAGTAACTTAGCCAATTGTTGAAGTCAGTCATTTTCTGCTTGTACTGTGTTATCATTCTGGGTGATGGCAGGATGCTACTCAGAGCTAGGGTCATACCTGCCTGGGTTACAAGATCCGAGAGCTCCTCTATATCTCTTCATGTAGTCCAGGGAGGTACATCTTAGGTCAAGGCCATTCACACCAACATGGACAGTGATATTCATATTTCTACCTGTTGTGGAGTAACCTAAGTGCTTGCATTATTTGGCAGATCCTTGCACCCGACAGGCAGCTGACCGTAACTTTCTTCGTATTTAACCTAGTGAGTGGGACATCAGTGTGCCTTACTATTGAGTCACCTATGACTAGTTTATTGAGTAAGTTGTTTTGCCTTATGGGCTTTGGTTGAGCTATGTGTCTCATGGTTTGTGCTGGGATATTGTGGTTCTTTGCATTTCTGCCTTGGAGGTCTCTGTTGTTTGGGCAGATTTTTATTGAGACCCTCCATGAAAGTAGGTATGTGTTTTGTGTTACTATGTGAGGGTTGTGGTGGTGTATGTTCTGGAGGGCTATGTGTTGAATGTGGTGTGGTGCAGGTGTTATCCTTCTCCTCTTGACTGGCTGATCCAGTCATGGCTGCAGAGTGCTTGGCTTCCAGTTTGGCTATATATGTGCATCTCTCACAAGTCATAGTGTTGGGATGTAAGAGGAGAGGGTTGTCTATGTACATGAGGCAGTTGCTACATTGCCTCAGGATGCCCAAGTTCACCAGTTTAATAGGAGAAAGCACAGGGAACTGACCTTTAGACATGCCTGGATATGATTTCAATATATTAAGTACTGAAGCTTTTTACAGGAAAAATGTCACTCAAAGTGTCTGAGTCTGTACAGAGCACTGTCAAACACTTTTGGGGAAACTAATATGTAGATCCTGAAAAAATTAAGGATGAAGTATTTAGGCAGATATTCTAAAGTTAGGAAGAAATCAAGCAGCACTTACTGAAAACAAAGAATTAGCTTATCAGGAATGATGAAAAGAGGGGAGTCGCATGAATGGCTACTGTCTGGCTACTACTAATGCTGGTTTCAGCACAGCTTCATTCTTTTGGGATACAATACTCCTTTGCTTCTTTTCTCACCAGAAGCAAAATGTTAGCACCAATCCCAAGAAGAGAAGGAGGCCACGGCCTGTTTAGTTATCCACAGTCTTGTTCCAGATGTTGCAAGGGTCTGCAGGCTCATAGCCTTTCTCTGGTAGATGTGTCAAATAGCAACCAGACCAATCAGGTATGTTAAGCACAAGCACTCACTCTCCAACCATAAAGCGTCAGGAATCAATGCACTCTGCTCCTACTCTCACCAGGATCAGAATATAAGCACAGATTCCAAGCTGTCACCTATAAAGCAGTTATTAAGCTTTCTGGTGATCAGCAGTTTCCAGGAAATAATGTAACTGCACTCCTTCTCTCACCAGGAGAAAACTGAAGCACTAATCTCAAGATGACTACTGAGAGGCGAATGTGGGCTCTCCAATAACTGATGGTCTTTCAATAGATGCTTAAAGGTAAGATGAAAAAATGGTTTATCCTAAACACTGCAGTGTGCACTAGATGAGTTAGATGTGGAAGTAGGTAACTTAAGTTTTACCTGTCTAAAAAGTTAAGTTTTAGTGGAGAGTCACTATTTTTAAAACAGCAAGATGGATTGAAAGGGGGTGGTCACTTTTTATTCTGGTACTATGGAATACAGTAGAATGGCCAATAAATTTAAATAGTTGAAGGGGAGTGACTTCACAAAATGATAATTTTGTGCTTACTCACACCAACCAGTAAACGTTGAGAGGAAATGAGATATATGGTCAAATTAACATAAGGGGTAGGCAACTAGACAGACAGTGGTGTTTAACAATACAACAGTAACTGGGTGGGAGAGTGTGACAAATTTCTATTTGACTCACCAGAGACAGAGCTGTGGTGTATTTTCAAGTTTTAATATGCAGTTAAAAGCAGAATGCAAGTATAACACAGTGTAAAGAAAACAAATCACAATATACAAAATAGAAGAAGGTATACAAAGTAGAAATAGTACACAAACAGTATACAAAATAGAAATAATTACCTCATAGTCTGGGCAGAAAGGGACACGGCAGGTAAATCTGTGCCAGCCTTTCCCAGATGTGTGTATGTGTGTGTGCGTGCGCGCGTGTGTGTGTGTGTGTGTGTGTGTGTGTGTGTGTGTGTGTGTGTGTGTGTGTGCATGTGTGTGCGTGTGTGTGTGTGTGTGTGTGTGTGTGTGTGTGTGTGTGTGTGTTTGTGTGTGTGTGTGAAAAGTTCAATCTCACAGTGTGTGTGTGTGTGTGTGTGTGTGTGTGTGTGTGTGTGTGTGTGTGTGTGTGTGTGTGTGTGTCAGCTACTTGGAGCAGGGATACCAAGCACTGGGCTTACAGACAGGATGGTAGAGGTCTTGGCTTGGATACTTAGCTGAGGACCTAACCCTACAACTGTATCAGTGGGGAGTCTTATTGGGGACCTGAAGGGAGACGGATTGAGAGATCCATACCCTGGACTGAGTGTGTTCCCTGTGTTCTCTTAAGGAAAATTGTGCTTGATGCAGAGAGGTCTGCATCTGGAAATACTGAGTGTATGTATTTGTATTGTAAGTGCACATCCCTCTCCAGCATCAGTGGTGAGCTTTCAAGCTCCTTGATTAATGGCCCAGAGAGGGGTTGTCATACCAGACTTATAGTTCTAGTTCTTTTATGGCAGTGCACTGTTGTATGCTCACAGATATTGGACTTACTCTCAACTCTTGTAATTTCTTCTGTGAAAGGTGTAAATACCTAAACTTAACAAAGACAAAAAATTCCTTTTCACTTCAAGTCTTGTTCTGTGAGCTTCATACACCTCCACCACAGTCCTTCACTAATCACATCAAAATGTCTTAAGCTGAGGCTGGAAAAAATCAGCCTCAAAGCCTCCTAAAAATAATATTAAGTTTCAGCAAAATAAATAAATAAATAAATAAATAAATACATTAATTAATTAATTAATTAATTAATTAATTAATTAAAATAAAAATTAGCCCACTCATACACTTCATGAAAACTTACCACAAGGAGTTGTCCTAAGCAAAAATACTTCTCATCTACCACTCTGAAGCATGGCAGCAACAGAAATGTTTTAGTGTTGATGACTATTGTCAGGCATACTGACTCACCAGTTAAGCTAGACAAGGAGAGGGTTGCAGTGATTTGTCATTTAGGTGCCAGAATTTTTGACATTACAAGGGCCCTGTGGACCATAACTCCTGACAAATATGATGAGATGGTAATGGTACATACAGGAGTGAACAACATGAAACACAGTACTGGCACCTGACATTTTTAGCCTTTTTCTCAGACCTCAAAGTAGAGGGCCAAGACCACTGTCTAGCAAAGGTTGCAGATGATTGTCCACTGGTGGCTTGCTGTCAAGTCACCTTCAGACACCCTAACTGCCCAGTATGAACTCTACCTACTAAACTCTTGGTAGTCTAAAAATGAGCTCAAACTTAATGCAAAAAAGTGTAGTATTATTATTTTTGATAGATAACTAGTCCCCTCATTATACCGTATAAACAACACAGCATTATAAAACAAAATTGCACCTAGGAATGTGGTTTAATAAATCTCTCTTTTTTAACTATTATGTGACAAGGGTTGTCTAGAAATCCTTTTATTAAGTATGGGTAATTACCAACGGAATATCTTCAAAGTCTAAACATGTAATCATTCTGTCATACTTAGCATCGATCTGATAAAATATTAAGGATATCAATCAATTAGATAGATACCAAAGGTTCTTAAAAAGATCACAGGCCTAAAGTCCTTGAGCTATCAAAATATACTTGAAGTTCTATCCTGTTATTCAATGTCTTGTGGACTTTTGAGAGAGAACTTTGTCTCACTTACTCAGTCAATAGAGATACTGCTGTCTTCGACCTGCTTTATCTGCATAAATTCAGCGGTTCCACAATTTCTAGAACCAGGGACCTAAACCTTCACCAACAGTTCAGTAAAACTTGATACAGCGACAGGATTATAATACAGTGTCTATTTTATCTTTGGAATAAAGTTTCCAAGCATGTTTGACAGTGTTACTTCTTGGCTCTGTTTAAACAAAACCTAGATGATTTGATGAGTTTTGTATATGTGCATATATATATATATATATATATATATATATATATATATATATATATATATATATAAATAGATAAGATAAGATAGATATAAATATAGATATAGATATAGATTTAGATATAGATCAACCTGTATGTCTATCTACATTATAGAAATATTAATTATATGTAGATATATGAATATAACTGCATATGTATCTTTGTCTCTCTCTCTCTCTCTCTCTATATATATATATATATATATATATATATATATATATGAGAATGCATAATTTTGTCATATGTAACTCTGAAAGAAAAACTGTATTTTAAAATGACTGATATTGTCATTGGTAGCTTTGACTGAAGGAAAAAAAACATTTTTTTAAAATGGCTGAATGTACTTTTGATTGAAAAGCCATCTCATAAAAAACTGTACAGGTTTATATATGGTATTTCTGGTGTCTGTTTTGATCATGGGAGTTGCTATGGATGTAATTTTAAAGATTTTGTGTGGATTGGCATTGTATACTATCACAAATTTGTAGATGATTGAGTTTTTGGTAACAATAATTCAATATATATGGTGAAATCTTCTTTTCTTCATGGGTGTTCAACTGCAGAGTACAGAGTTAGCATATGTAATAAAGGAGGTGTAGGGGGACTTGCCTTCCTGCTAAAAAGTTTTTTTATGATTGATATATATATATATATATATATATATATATATATATATATATATATAAAATGTAGAATATTTTCCACAAAATGGCTTTTCAGTCAAAAGTACAGTCTGCCATTTAACCTACTGTTTTTCTTTCAGTCAAAGCTACCATTGATGAAATGATACACACGTATATAAATAAATTAAAATTTACCTTCAGCTAGTTGACTAACATGATGTTGACATCCTGAAGGCAAAAAAAACATAAACAAAATCCTCATATGTGGGGGACTGCTTATCTTAGTCGACCATTAAAGGAGTCACTCAAACAGATGTTCATACAAGCTGTTGGTCACAAAAATGTTACTAGGGTTTACCTTGGCAAACAATTGAGCATTCATTCAAGTGAGCTGTAACCTTATATCTATATCTATCTATATATTTATCTATTTATATTTATTATATACATATTTATATACATATCTATAGATGAGTGTGTGTGTGTGTGTGTGTGTGTGTATGTGTGTGTGTGTGTGTGTGTGTGTGTGTGTGTGTGTGTGTGTGTGTGTGTGTGTGTGTGTGTGTGTGTGTGTGTATTGGTCTAGTGGCATTCATTGATTTAATTGTACATCAGTGCAGCTAATTTTGATACACTAATGCTGAAACACCAAGGTTGACATGCTTCTCTGCATGCATCAAGGATACTGAATGGAACATACAGATTTTTAAAAAAAAATCTGCGCATTCTCTGCTTATTATATTTACTAAGTGTGAGTTGCAATCCATGGGGAAAGGGCATGTTCAGTAAGCCCAGGGATTTTCTTTTTATGCACAGCTGTCCATTGTCTGTATTTTTTTAAACAAGAAATATCTTTATTGAATTATTATTTATGCAATAGGCAGTCATACAGTCATATAAATGAAAACAAGCCATATTGTCATATTTTCAGGTGCAAATATTATAAATCACATATAATCGTATATACAGCTATTGTCAGTCGAACATTATATAGCTCAATTAATTCCTGCCTTCCTGTAAACTTCATTCCTCTTCCAAAATGTTATTCTGCTTGTATTGTTCTTACAATTCCCATTTTTTCTATGTAATTTGCTCCTACCCTTTTTTAAAGATATTTTCATTTATGTTGTCACTGTTACTATATTCACTACTTCTTGTATGCTTGGTTCTAATCATTGGTCTTTTTTGGCAGCCACAATAATTATTCTCAGCAATCTTTACTATGTCTAGGTAATTTCTGTTCTATAACACAGCTCAAAGAAATAATTTCCTTACTTACACCAACTTGCTCACCAAGAATTTCTGACAGAGTAGTCTGCTTGGAATTTTTAAGGCCTGCCAACTCATTACATTCCCATAAAATATGTTCCGATTATCTCTTTCTTTCCCATACCATCTGCATTGTTGACTCAACTGTGTCGATCGTACACAGGTTGTTTTTACCTATACTCAGCTAATAAGTAGATAAACAATATGGGTATAACTTAAAATAGTAGAATATACATTATACACATTTGGTAGAGATGTTTTTGTTGGTGTAAGCAAGAGAAGATGCAGAAGTAAGTGAATCAAATGTGGTTGAATTTAGTTGTATATAGTGTAAGTAAACAAGTGTATGCAAAAAAGTTAATGCTTAAATAGTTCTTGTGAATATGCAAGTGTATATGTGTTAAGATTATAGTAAGGGTTATGTAATAGTATAGAGTCAGTGTTGCACATGCTTTGTGTTTTATGTGTTGTTGCTTTCTTTTGTCTTGTGTAATGGTACTGTTAGGTTTTTTTTCTTAGTTCAGCAATATTTAAAGTTAGGGTTAGGGACAGGGACGGGAGGAAGGTTAGGGTTTCAGTTAGGATTAGGGTTAAGGTAGTGTAGAGGTATATATAGAAGTAAATGTATAGATATTGATATAAACACATAAAAACACTATATCTCATATAGCTTCAAACTTTTGCTGGTTTGTTTGGCACCCAGTTCTGCTCCCTGATCTATCATCCCTAAATAATAGGTTGAGGAGAAAAAAGTCCTTTCTTCAAGATGAGGCTCCTTCCTTCTCTCCTAAGGAAGAGCACTACACCCTCATGTTCTGGATGAGAGCAAAAAAAATCCATTTTCCAGTCCTAAAATCCTTCCTTCTCTTGTAAGGAGAAGCACCAGTTCTGTAATGGTCTCACATTAGAAAAGGTCCATTCTCCAGTTACTGCCTCCCATCATGCCTTTGCTCCCCCCTAACAATGATCCTGTAAAGGGCTGGTCAGTTTATTCTGCAGAAAAAAAATGAAAACTTTGGTTAAAGCAGTTAGACTTTTTCAGTATATTTGTTTGGCATGCAGTGCTTAAAAATTGTATTGTAAGAATATGGTTAGAATTACAGAGATAAATGAAACCAATCTGGAGTGCTAAAGGGATAGTTCTAGGAGAAACCAAACTGCATAGGAGGAACATGACATTTAAAAACCCGACAAAAACTTGGTAATGGAGATCTAAGGTAGAACTACAGTGTGATTTGTCAGCTAAGTTCTTTAGACATTAGGTGTGAGTTCTTTAGACACTAAGTGTGAATTATAGCATGATTCTACTGTTTGTTGTATTCTTTATTTATTTAACATTTGTTAACCGGGAAAGTCCGACTTGGAACAAAGTCAATTTTCAGCAGAGGCCCAGGGAGAAAGGCTCCACATGCATGTTTTTGTAACATGGGAGGAAACCGGAGCACCTGGAGGAAATCCACACGAATGCAGGGAGGACATGCAGACTCCACACAGAAGGCACCCCAGCCGAGAATCAAACTGGAAAATCTTTTACTGTGAGGCAACAATGCTACCACTGCACCACTGCACCATCCAGTAATACTTGTGTTTTATACTCCATTTTTGACTAGTTGGTTAGATCATAACTGAAAAGGGCCATCAGCCCAGTTAGCTTACTCAGTTGATAGAAGAATATAGATAAAGTGATATATATATATATATATATATATATATATATATATATATATATATATATATATATATATTTACACACACACACACACACACACACACACACACACACACACACACACACACACACACACACAAATGTACATACCAAGCCTGAGATTCATTAACAACTCTGTAGTTCTCACACAAACTCTACACGATTACAGCGAGTTAGCTCATTGAATATGTATGCTGCTCATTGCTCTCACAAGTTTCCAAGCACCATTTCTTGGCCAGCAGCTCTGTTGGTGGCCATGAAACAGTGCAGCAAAGCACAAGCACATCATGTAAACAAAGCCGCTTGCCTGTAGACAAACCTATTATGTGAGCAGACATGGACAGGTTATATGAAGTAAGCGCAAGTTGATTATAAGAAGTAAGATGCAGGTGAAGTGAAACTGAGAGAATGTACACATAATGCAATGTTAACAGTGCAGGCATAAGTATGGGGGAGCGTAAACAGAGAAAATGTGCTCACTTAATGCATTTAAGCATGATTATGTCATAAACTTTTTAAACAGAAAGATGTCCATATTGATGCGATAATAAATAATCTTGTTCCCAGTTCTTTACCCATATACATAACTAAAAATTTACATGCTAACAATGGTGTGAGAGGAACACAATGCAACACTATAAAAAGTGGAGTAAATGTAATATTAATGTAGATAACATGCTGAATTGAGAAAACAGCAATAACAGTGGATACATTACCGGCTATTTACATATACTTCAGTTATTGAATATGACACATGTATACAGGGATTATATCTGTGATAACTGACTGCAGTGCTATATTCTCCACTTCATCCTATATAAACAAGGAATGAGCAGGTGTTTTGTCACGCACATCAGAAAGGGACATGTTTTACTATCTGTTGTCATTTGACAACCATGCACAGCAGAGTACGTTACCTTGACACATCCACTGGATAAGCATGTGTTTTTTTATCTATGTGCATCATTAACAGTAATATAATAGCACTCAAAATACACAAGTGATAAATGACTATACAGATATGATGACATTGCTGTTGTCCAAGGTCTACACTAATAAATGAAGCTTATCTTCTACATGTTTACTGGGCATGCTCATAAGAAATTACAGTGAACCCTGCCAAAACAGCACGTAAATAACACAAACACATAAGAATGTGTCCTATTACAGGCTCAGTTACCCTTTAAAATGATCTTGCATCATGCCACTCATTAAGAAATGTTATGTAAATCTTCATGTCCCACTTTTATTTTTTGATTTGTCCAGATTTCTTGCTGTAAGAGGTTGAGAGGTATGTATTCCTGTCTGCCACAGTTGTCTGACTAACAGATGCTACCAGATTCAACCCCCTGCCTATTGTGCTAGGCACTCTACAGAGCTGTGTATTGAATCTGTCTCCAACACAATGTAGCAATGGATCTTGTCACAAATAAATGAAACTAATATGTGAAGTAATAAAAGACATTTGAGGATAATTTGTAGAGTATGATTTTGTCAAAATGATAACAATAAGGTAACGATGTTAATGTTCACAAATGTGAGTAGTTCAATATCAGTGTTTACTGCCCAAAGAAGCTGTTTCTATTGTTTTGTACAGAAACATTGTCCCAGAAATGAAACACACTCTAATTTGTGTATTCTTGCTATGCATAAGTACTCACCACAACATTCACAAAACAACTGCTTCACTGGCAGGACATTAAAAAATCAGTTTATATTACTTTCTCCAAAATAAAAATTGAGAATAAAAGCTTTATGTAGTGTTGTTTGTGCAATGTCAGTTCATTCATATAATGTTACCCTTTGGTAGAATTGAACAGCAAGCTATATAAGTTCACCAACTAAAAACATGTACATGAATCACATGTGCCACAGTCGAAGATTTAACAAACCTCTGAAACTTCACCTTAATGACATTATTACATCATTGCAAGGGTTGGTATCATGGTTCACGTCTTAACCTGACAGACACAACGTACAGAGTTTGATCCTCAACTTGGAGGGAAACTGGCTAAACATAAAATAGCCCACAAGGGCACCTAGCCTAAAACATACCTATGAACCTTTATGATTGTGTTGCAAACAATTTCTGTTAGATAAAAGTGATGTAATTGTATACATTATAACAGTTGTGGATGTCATTCATGCGTAACAGCATTAGGGGACACACAGTTCTTATTGTCAGTCATTGTGCATTTTGAACACCTGATTATTTGACGACAGAAGCAATATGATAGTGTGAAGAAAGAATGCACACGGTGCAAGTGTTGCTACAATTGTGAGATATTTTGGTCTTTGAAGCTGTGACATTATGTTATTGCTGCAAAGGTCATGTTTGCATACGATTTCTCTAAAAGATCGTTATGATGTGTCTCTTTCTCATAAAGCATTGTCTGCTGCTGGGTATAATCAAACATACATAATGTATAATGCAGTTGTCACTGTGATGGGAGAATGGTAATCATGCATAATGTGTGGATCATTATGGATTCTAACATGTGCCTTACTACAGCAACAGCATACAGAACATTATCTGATATACTCATGCTGCAAGAAAAGCCTTATTATACCATGATCCCCCCAAAACGTGCACAATGATTGGCCAGCGTGCCCATTGTAAATCGAGTTATACTAATGGAAAAAGGTCCGGTCGCCCGGACTTTTTTCCATTAGTATAACTCGATTTTTTAAAACACTGTCTCGCTATGTTAAATGGGTTTAACATAGCGAGACAGCTTTAAAATAAGCAACGGAGATCTCCGTTGCTTATTTTAAAGCTGTCTTGCTATGTTAAACCCATTTAACATAGCAAGACAGTGTTTTAAAAAAACGCAACGGAGAAAGCAAGATCTCCGTTGCTTTTTTTTAGTGTTTCGCTATGTTAAATGAGTTTAACATAGCGAGACAGTTTTAAAATAAGCAACGGAGATGTCCGTTGCTTATTTTAAAACTGTCTCGCTATGTTAAACTCATTTAACATAGCGAAACACTAAAAAAAAAGCAATGGAGATCTTGCTTTCTCCGTTGCTTTTGCCCACAGTTCTGATGTACTGGGCAGGCAGGCAGTACATCAGAACTGCCGCGGATGCCAGACATCTGCGGAAGGGCAGTAAACAGGCATTATACTATGCCATTATTTAAGAAAAGTAATAGTTTCTTTTCTTAAATAATGTCATGGTATAATAGCAATAACCCACGCCTGGGTGTGGGTAATGCTAAATTTACCCACGGTTGGCTTTGTTTGGTAAACCACGCCAACCGTGGGTAAATTTAGCATTACCCACACCCAGGCGTGGGTTATTGCTATAGTAGTTCAGATGTGAAAGCCAACTATCATTCCATTGCATCATCATTAAACAAAAAAGCATTTCTGTGTGAAAAATTAGCATAAATTCTTTTAACAGGAATCACCACTCATGCATGTATACAGCAGATAGCTGAATGACAATGCTGTTACCTATGTGCACATTTATAGTCATAATGACACAAGTGAATCTAAGGAGTAATGGCTGAATTTTAACAAACTACCTAAGATCACAAGGTAAAAATACTGCCTGAATCACAGTCTCCACATGAGATGTTGTTCTGGAATTGTGAAAGTGCACATATGTATGGATGACATCACCATTCTTTAATGCGTTTATGTTCTTCTAAAACTGTATGAAAGTGGTTGAAGTGTACAGTAACACTACACAGCTACACAGACTGTGTGCATAGAAGCTGTCTCTACACAGCAAAAAAGACAAGCACACATGCACAGTAGTCAGACATTGCTTCATTCAAACTTCCTCCCTCTGTACCTATGCAGTCTTGAGAACACAGTGTCAACAGCCAGCATCACAGGATAAGTCATACTGCAATGCTGATACAGATCATTTTGATAGCCTGATGTAACCACTGTGTTTCCAAAACTTGGTATTGCCTAGAGATAATACATATTTATAGGGTAGCCGAAGTGGTCGTTTAGATATAGAGTGTTCTTACGGAGACAAGTATACATGACAGTACAAACAGTCACATTATTTAACAAAGGTTTTAGTCAAACCTCCTACCTAATTACACACTGTACAGAACACAGAATTAACTGCAAGCACCACAGAAGTCTAACTTATAAGGACAGGGAGTGCACTTTTAACATAATGACCTCATCAGTGTGATGCAGAGAAAAAAATGTTTGTGGTAAAAGTGGGATAAGGGGATGGTGGAATACTCTTACAGGTTACATTTCTCCTATGAATAGAAGTTGATAAATAATATCTATTCTGGAAGCTGTATGTGTTTGATATTGCAATCATACACATACATTCATCACTATGAGACTTGATCCTCTGACCTATTTAGTTACACAATGTCAAAAAAACAGTATTCACCCCAAGTGCCAAATGAGAAGCCTAACTCTTAAGAGGAGGAAAAGACACTGGAAAGGATGACCTCATCAGTGTGCTGCAGAGATGATATTTGTGTTAAAAGTCAGAGAAGGGGTTGATGGAATATTCACCCAATTTAAATTTTTATCTTGCCTTAAAGTTGCTACAGAACATTTATTCAGGAAACATCATATACTTGATTTTGCAGTCACACACACATGTTCTCCACTGGGATATTTGAACCTCCTGCCTATCTAGTTACACAATCTTTGGAATACAATATTAGCTATAAGTGCCACATGATAAGTCTGAATCCTAAGTGGAGACAGTGCACTTTTAAAATGATTGCGTTAAAAAATGGGAGAAAGTGCACAGGGAAGAGTGACCAAAATTAAACTTATTCCCTGAGTGGAAGTAAACATAGTACATTTGGCATTGAGGTGCCACTTACCTGTAATAAGAATTACACATCTATAAGTTCACCACTGTAGGAATTGAGCCTCCTACCTATCCTATTAGTTAGGCTAGGGGACACATTATGAATCATAAGCATCACGGGATACGTCTGACTTCAATAATATGAAAATGTACATTTGTAATTAGAAAAACTTCATTGCTTGGATCTTCTAGTAATGTGCATCACATGTTTTAAGACATGTGAGTGGACAGGTCAGTGTAACAGCATTGTGCTTGTCACATGCAATGACATATTTCTCTGCTAAAATGTATGTACTGTGATTCATGTATACTGCGTTAGTGAGGGACCTGTACCTGCTTCACATTATGGAGTGCCAATGACAATCACAATTTTAAAATAATGGATTGTCAAGCAAGCATTCATGCCAGTTCACTCTAGGATGATTGCATGCAAATAAAAACATTTATAATGTCACTGTCAGTTGTCTTTTCTCATGTTTGAACAATGTGCATTGACAACACATACAGACACTTCTTAAATATGACAGTGCACTTCAGAATTACAGTGATGGATTATGTGTGAAATAGTTACTCACCAATATAACGCAGTTGCAAGTGGAAATGTTGGAGTGCAGACTTACATTAACAGACTGACTTAATTGATCTAGCATCACTCTAAATCCAGATATGTTGGTTTCAAAATTCACTAAAGACATACAGAAGTTGTACAACCTACACAAATAATTATTTGTTGTAAATATTTTTTACTCTGTGCCTGAAGCGCATCACTGGCAAGCTAATTTTCACAGCTGATGACAAAATATGTTGAACTCAGAATAGGAATTAATAGTACTCTATGGTGATCATAGGTTTATAGGTTCATAGGTATTTACTAGGCTAATGACCACAAGGGCCTTTTCAAGCCTAGCCATGCATCCCACATTTCTGACAAATGATGATACCCTTGATAAGTGTAAGCATGGGTCTGGTAGATGAACCATTTACAGGTTACTTGTTTGCATTAGAGACATAGGTGCCAAACCAGGAATGAATTTTGGGTTTCCCATCCAATTGTCCAAGTTCCACTTGAATTGGATTAGGGAGGAACTCTGCTTCACATGGATGGGGAGCCTGTTCCATAGATGGGGTAGTCTCTGAGATACATACCTATCTCTCCAGCAGGTCCTATTTATACCACAGGCAAGGTGTATTTCATTAGAATGGGTAATTCTGGTATTGTTTGTTTTCTGGATATGCAGATGGTCCATCAGAGTGGGGTCTGACAATGTTCTGTATGCCAGGCATAGATCTCCCCTCAAAAGGCTGTAGGAGACAGAATACAGGGATAGAGCCTTGAGGCAGTCTGCACAGAACATATTGCTTACACTATGTATTCTTTTAGTGAGGAAACTCTGTGGACTTCCAGTTGTTGGATCTTCTTGGTTAGCTACATACCAAAGGGGGCTCTGTACTCAATGATAGGTCTGATGAATGCCGAATACAGGGGAACAATGACTTCCTTGGACTTAGATGCCATACCTTTGTTTATAAGTTGTGCAACATAGAATGATTTTCTCACCACTGCAGACACACAATCAATGTCTAGATTACTATCTATGTGTATCCCTAAGTCCCTGACTACTGGGTCATCTCTAAGGGGTAGGTTGTCAATATGCTAGTACCAAGGATGGATGACTTCCCAAAGGATATTATTATGCATTTTGTGGCATTTAGGTTTAGTCCATGGCTCTGACACCAGTTGTGTGTGTGTGTGTGTCAGCCCCTCCTGGATAACATTTGTGTCAGTGTGAAATTCAATTATAGCTCCTAATTTGCAATCATCTGCAAATTTAGTCAGCCAGAGACCACTGACAATGGCCTTGACTACTGAGAAGTAAATGCCAAAAAGGAATGGTGCAAGGACTGATCCCTGAGGGACTCCACTTCTGACTGGCCTCTTTGTAGAGGTGGACTCCCCAATTCTAACTTCCTAGGTCCTGTCTGTGAGTGAGTTGGTTTTCCACCAGGTGATATACGGGTTTGTACCTAATGTCTTGAGTTTGTCAACAATGCCTGAGTGGGGTATTGTGTCAAATGTCTTGGCCAAGTCAATGTAGACAGTGTGAATGATTTTGCTCTCATCCATTGCTTTGGTGAATTTCTCAAAGAAGTCCACCAGGTTGAGTAGGCATGATCTGTCCTTGATGAAACCAAACTGGGTTGGTCCATTGTTTGGAGGTTTACTATATCTCTATTGATCATCTCCATGATAATTATTTCCATGGGTTTACATATAAGACTTGTGAGACTCATTGGTCTGTAGTTTCTAGGGTCTATAGATGGCCCACCTTTGCAGAGAGATTACTGCTGCCTTTCTCCATTCATAAGGCATGAAGTCTGTTTGGAGGCTACAGTTAAATAGTAATTCCAGAGGCCCTGATAGGTCATGTTTCATGCTATTTGGAAGGCATCCTGGGATATTGTCTGGGCCCATTGATGCAGTGTTCTTGGTCTTAGAGACAGCATTAAGGACCTGTTCCCTAGTGATAGGTAAAAAACCTTCTTACACTGTGAAGGACACCAATGAGGAAGAGAAAAAACAAACACTACTAAAAACTCTTGATGTCCACCATGGCAGTAAAACTTAATAGTAAAATCAAAACTTTAATAAAAAGAATACAACATAAAATAAGCAGTCCTCAGTCTTCCGATAAGCGCTTTCTGCTACAAAGTCTTCATTCTCAGTACATAATCTTGAGGTTCTTAAGATGTTATCAAAAATATGTCCCGGGTGCATACTCCCCCTATGCAGATAATGATTTCTCCAGGTTTCTTTTTTATGACAATGAAGGAAATTATACCTCTCTGCTAGCTGGCCTCCTTTTGGTTTGCAACAAGGGCATGTCAGAGAACTAAATGAGGAATGGCTGTGATGCCTTATAAATACAAAGCTGAACAGTCCTTTTTATACGATCTGAGGAAGGCTTATTTGCCGAAAGCGCTTATCGGAAGACTGAGGACTGCTTATTTTATGTTATATTTTTTTTATTATAGTTTTGATTTTACTATTAAGTTTTACTGCCGTGGTGGACATCAGGAGTTTTTAGTAGTGTTCCCTAGTGATAATAGGGGGAATTATATTTGATGATATTTCCTGAGGGAAGATTGAGGGGGAGAGAGGAGTAAAGCTGGAGCTGAATTCTTCAGCCAGGAGGTTTGCTATATCTTCTGGCTCAGTATAGGTGGCTCCATTTACAATGAGCTCTGCACACAATTGTGTATTGCCTTTGAGGTTGTGGGCATAGCTAAATAATGCTTTGTGGTTGTCCTTGGCCTGGGAGGCCAAACTTACCTCAAATTTGGCTTTCATAGACGTTATTTGTCCTCTGAGTTGTTTGTTTAGTTTAATGAGAGTGCTTTTATCCTGCTGGGTGCTGTACCCCCTGATTGTCTTGCTCCTATTATACATCTGATTGATTTTGTGATTCCACCAGGATGGCTTGTTTTTTGAGTTAGTTCTGTACTTCTTCCTGGTGGGTACAGCTGCCACTATGCAGCTATTAACATGCATGTACAGTGTTTCTGTGAATAGTTCTGCATAGGCAACAGTGATCTCAGGGTTTATAGGGGCTTTACATCTTGATCCATGCTGACCTTTGGCAAATAAGCAGTATATTCATACAATCATGTCTGAAGCTGATGGAATGCAGAAGAGATATGTGCTATGGCCTTGTGTCTGGTGTCATGATTTACACATTTGACATAACAGCTGCAGCTTTTCAGTACTGATATGTATGTATGATACAGGTGCATTCTGAAAAACATGAGGTACCAAGCATGTTATTGTTGTTAGAAATATGGTGTATGGAAAACTGATTTGAATCATGCAGGTTTATTAGCTGTTACAGTAGGGGTTTGAAGAGGTGAATGGTTTATAACAGGAATACACACCCAGGCATAGTAAGACATTATTTTATAGTTTATTTTTGCATGTTTGTGTTGTGTTACTGTTTGTTTTAGCATCATAGCTATTCAACGCAGTGGTGCAGTGGTTAGAGTTGCCACCTCACTGCAAGAGGCTCTACGGTTCAATTTTTGGTTGGGTTACCTTCTGTGCAGAGTCTGCATGTCCTTCAAGCATTTGTGTGGGTTCCCCCTGGGTGCTCCAGTTTTCTCCCATAGACATGCATCCAAAGTGCTTTTACCAGGGACTCTGCTGAAAATGGGCTCTGTCTCAGTCGGACTTTCCCAGCAAACAAATGTTAAATAAATAAAACATTCAGGCAAGATCTGTACAAGACAGTATTCACAACAGGGAGCACATTAACACAGCAACAGGATAATGGTGTGTTACTAAAATATCTGGCCAATGCTTACACACAAAGGAGTCCTACAAAACATTCAATAATACTTTGGCATACTCATATTTCACAAAGTTCAAACACAATAATAGATTGAAGAAAAATAAAATGTATGCATTAATCTTCATTACCCTCTTGACAACTGTCTGCTGTACATTCAAATCTTCAGTGTGTTCAACAAAATATTAGCTTGATTATGCAAACGTGATCACAGTATCATAAAAGGCAACAGAGTAATGCAGCCAAAGACAAACATTCACAAGATTTTGCCATAAGCTAAGTGCTTCCATTTAGCATGGGTTGCAGTTGGTGCTCACTGCCAGACATTGCACATATGCAGAGGAAAAAGACTAATGACATTGAAAGGAGAAATACATTGATGGGGAGAGGGAGACAGGCTAAGTAGCGTCTGACAGAAGCAGGATAACAGTGGCTCAGAACAATATGTAGGCAACAGCTACATATAAAAACGGTCAATTGCAATTAGATAATGCAGGATTTGGACCCTTGAAAGTATGCATAACTTGGTCTGAATATCTAAGCATTAACGTCTCGTGCAACAAAGGAACTCAACTCCTACTTCATCACTTTGAATCACACATTTGAATGGACAGTGAAAACTTACTGAAGCAGAAGGGGTGAACACAGAGAGATGAGGAGGGAAATGTTAACAGTATTGTTTCTGTGAGATGTAGGACCGTCTTTGTGCTGTGTTACTCTTACTTATTATCTAAGTATTATTCTGTTATGCTTTGTACAATAAAGTGCTTGCTATTGGAGAAAGAAGGGGTTGGGGAGAGCAACCAATAAGACATAAGCAGGATAAGGGTGGTTTACTGGGTATCCCTGTTTAGGATGCAATGTTTTTGTGAATGCTTTCTTGCTGACCTATTCAAGTAGAATGCTAATGAAATGTTGTAACTGGAGAGAAATACAGATGTTTGCAGTTAACCATATGATAGGAATATAAAATCTCATAAAATAATAATTTGATGTACATCCATAATCAAACCCATAACACTATGCAAAACCATCAGTCTATAGACAGGGGGATTATCTCAGTACATCACATAGGCACTTCTAGTTTGTTGAATCCAACAGCCTAAAAACTGTGAGAATAACTGTTTTAAAGTAATGCCTTTACTCTGCCTTTAGTCTGTATCCCAGTAGCACAGTGGATTTAAGCACATTTGTGTAAAACTAACAGTACTACTGTGCTGAAGACAAAACTCTTCATCTTTTGCCTTAGGAATTTAAACAGCATGCACCGCCACTCAGCATTGATATACTATGGCAACCTCCATCAAATGCTTAGAACAAAAGGTGAATGCCTTTTGATGGGCCATTTCTGTCAGTTCTGATGTTTATATGATTCTATTTTTTGACCAGATTAAACATGTTAAAAATGGTTTGATAGGACAGTGGTGAAAATGAGAGGGCAAGTAGTGGGTAGGATACAAGGGAAAGAATGCAGGCTTTTGCAGGAGGGTGGTAGAAGACCACCATAGCAATCCACTTCTTCAGAACATAAATGTAGTGTTGTGCACACAGTTTCAGGACTTTTGAGAGTCACCACACCAGGGATGGGTGACAACAACAAAATAATATTGTTTAGTCAGTTGGACAAAGTCAAGTGTGTCAAAATATCAGATAGGTAAAGTGAAGAGCTATGTGTGCAACATAATTTTTTTGTGGGATATGTGCCCATTTTTGTGGGGGGGCAATGATGAATATCAGGGAAGGTGCTTAAGAATTAGAGGGTCAGGTAGGTGCAGTAGGTTTTACAGCAGGCACAGGCCTTCAGTGTATACAAGACAGATAGGATGGTGGGTATAAAGGGTTTGGGGATACCATGATTGGAGATAGGTAGGAGATATTGGACGTGCACACATGTCCAGCTTGAGAACAGTGAGAATCTAGTCCTCACCTTTAGAACTGACATCACTGTCAACTGGGACATTTGCCAAGGTTAGTGCTGAATGTGGTATCATTTTGAAAATATGACACAGGACTATTTCAACACTGATGGATTGGGCACTGAAACTCCTTTCCATAATGCCCTTCACCAGCCCAGTCAGCTCCTGACAGATGATAAAATCACCACCTACACTACTACTACTGCTATCAGAGAGTAGAACTGAACTAGCAAGTAGGCAGAGCTACTTGATGCAGATGGAGCAATAAGGCAGGGGTTGAGGAGGCAACACCAACAGATTGTGACCTAGATGTGTTGGGTATCTGTGCTGTCTGTTGTGGTGCCATCACAGCGACCTGTGTAGGTATGGTGCACCAAAAAGCAGTGGTTGGTTTCCCCCTCTGTTGATGTTCATTTTGTTTTCTGCATTAATGTATTAACAAATGAACATATATATATATATATATATATATATATATATATATATATATATATATATATATATATACACACACACACACACACACACACACACACACACACACACATATATATGTTTGTGTGTGCGTGTTTATATGTATGTTTAAAAAGAAAGAGAAATAGGCTGGGGGAGACAAAAAGAGAGAATTAGATCAGTGGTATGTCACATTAGATTATTATTTCAATTCATAAACCAATATGAGAAATAGATACGTACACCATGGCCACATCTAGATATGATGGAAAGACGTTAATGAGTCATAAAATTAATCAGTCATGATGGTATGGTATGAGTAAAAGAATCATGTACTTCACAGTGTCATATAAGATAATAATTGAATTTGACAAAATATGACTATTAATGATATGCAGTATTACCGCTATTATCTTCTAAATAATATCCGAAAAGAAATCTGATGGCTGTTCCGGGTTATTGAACCCACACACACAATTAAATTGATGTTCTCTTTGCTAATGCAATAACTTAGAGCTATTGTATCAGGCATGTATGCTTGATCCAACTGTTTAAGTAAACCTGCTCAAGATGATATAGTGTGATGGACTAAAAACACTTTCCTGCCTTGCATTCTGACTTGATGTATACTTACCTAGTGCCTCTCTGAGGCTGATGCACAGTTTTCTACTATCTCTGCTTCAGCTGTACATTACTGAAAAGTAGAAAAGTAAATCTTTGAAAGCATGATGGATAACTGAATTGGCTGGCTAATTAAAGCCATATCATATGCAGATGATGGATCAGTATACTTACACAACTGAGAGGTGTTTGCAGTCTTAAACTCATCCTCCCATTGGCTCAGGAGGTACCACTTGTGCCACATTGTTGTCCAGCATGTGAGATGCCAGTTGCACTGGGAACAGCCTTGATCAAGCTATTCAAAGTGTCAGGCTTATAGAGACCAGGTATAAACCCCCTTGAGCAGCCTTCATCTCTAGACCTTCATGAGGAGTGCCACAAAAATTCTAGAGTCTTCAATACTCCACCTCTATGCTCTAAATGGAACACCATTCCCACTGTCACCTGCCATGCTGCTACAGTAAAGCTAGAAATATGGGGTCTGAAATGGAACCCATTTCAGATCTCACAGATCAGAGATGTACAGCCTTACGAACCACATTTCCATAATTAGAAACACAGGAATGGCTATTGACAATTGTTCAGAAAGGGCACACACAGATGATGACAGGATGTCATTCTTTCCACTGTACATAGAATTACTCATGCCATCAAAGTTTATAATATATCATATTAGCATCATGATGACAAATTGTGAGATATGGATAATTTCTACAGCATATATGACAAAAGTCCATATTCCTCATGCTACTGCTTTTGTGTTGGCACTCTGTTAAAAATTCATATGTCACAACATCAATAAAGAGGTGAGTTTACATCTATGTACCATACATTCACATGGAATCCAGGTAAGAGTATTATCATGTAGCACACTCTTTAGCCTGTTCATTTCACATACAACATTGGGTGTCAATATTTATCCTGAATCCTGTCTTTAAAAAATCTGTAAATTGGATTTGACCCCTGCATAACCTGCCTTATTTCTCTACATTTATGGACACATTGTGTCACAGAGATAGCTACCTGGCAGGTAGAATTTATTCACTTAGTACTATCCAGGGTGCTGATGTCCATACACTGGTGCCAGGTTTCTTTGCACTACAGAAGGCAGCCCAAATTATTTTTTTTTTTAGTTTTTTTCCTTAGGAAGTGAACTATATTTCACTGCCTGGGACTGCTACCAGTCCAGAGTGAAAATCCCAAATGGCATGCAAATGATGAACAGAAAGTAAAAACAATTGATTTAAATACAGTAAACATTATGAAATAAGTAAATACAAATTTCAGTTTGGATATTTCCTTGAATTTGTTGTCTTGCAACATGAACATATAATCCTTGGACATCATTATTTTCCCAAAAACTCTACCATCTCTGGATTAGAACCCCAGGACTCCACAGCATTCCCAAGAAACACTTAAGACCATTATCAGAATGAGACAAAAAGACATACTTATAATGTGAAGAAAAAATGAGGTGACACATACTCAAGATGTGATATAGTATTAACTGACATGATCAATTGACAAGTAGATACAATAAACAGTTCTGATATTTCCTTAAATTTGTTGTCTTGCAACATGAACATATAAACCTTAAATATCATTATGTTCTCGCATACACCACTCATTCTGGATTAGAATCATCAGGATACATTGTACTCAGAGGCAGAAACTGTGGTCATAAACAATTCATATAAATTTTAGGAATGTTACTCCCCTAAGTCAATCAGTGTGTTCACAAACTGTCCCTTCTCCCTGAGTGTGCATCAAAGAATGACTGTAAAAAACCTAATGGTTACTGCAGTCAGACTAATCACTAACACTTGCAATAACTTAGCATGTAACACTTCTCTGCACTCATCCTAGCAGAGGTAGATGCAGTTGTGTAGGTCCTAACATCATGTTTATCTGCTCTGCACTTAGTACAGATTTTGGAATTCATGATTGCTAATACGTTCACTGACGTACATATTCAAAGTGTTGAGAGGGATGAATTTGCACTATGTAAAGATAATTGTGTAGGTAAGCAACTTGTATCCCAGCATGGTGATTGTTTGGATCCAGAGATCTCAATATTTTATTTTTATTTTATTTTATTTATTTATCATTTGTTGACCGGGAAAGTCCAACTAGGTTCCACAGAGCCTGTTTTCAGTGGAGGCCCGGGGAGAAATGCTCCAGATGCATGTCTTTGGAATGTGGGAGGAAACCGGAGTACC
Source organism: Protopterus annectens (assembly GCF_019279795.1). Classification (NCBI taxonomy): domain Eukaryota; kingdom Metazoa; phylum Chordata; order Ceratodontiformes; family Protopteridae; genus Protopterus; species Protopterus annectens. The sequence goes on from NC_056732.1 coordinate 812,468,261, forward strand.
CGGAGGAAACCCACGCGAACACAGGGAGAACATGCAAACTCCACACAGAAGGCACCCCAGCCGAGAATCAAACCGGAGAACCTCTTGTTGTGAGGTGACAATGTTAACCACTGCACTTCTACTTGCTTTGCAAACTTATTGCTACTTTTAGAACTGTCTTGCTGCAAAGGTTGATTGCTAATATGTATAAACTGATGTATTTTAACCTTAGTTGCAGATTGCATTTCACAATACAAGTATTGGTTTACTATCTACATTATTCTCAGTAGCTATAGGCACAGGCATGCATACCAGTCATTTCTTCAACCTGCAGAAATATTCTAAATAATGCTGTCATTTTTTTGTGAATTTCAGTCCAGGAAGCTGTTGTATTACTTATTATCAAGGTCATGGGTTTTTGCATTATTAGCGCAAACAATTGTATTAAGCCTCAGATGCCTACTTGGCTGCCCTGCATGAAAGTGGATATCACAGAAAAAACATGTCAACACTTTTTCCTTGACAGATGTACATTATTTTGTTAATGTTTCAATGTACTAAAGAATTACAGAAATGTTTGTTCTGCTATGGCTTTATTATCAAGTTCTTTCTTTCCTTATATGGGTAGGTGGGGAGTGGAATCTGTGTTAAGTTGTGGGCACTTCTTAGAGGCCAATTACCAAAATGGTTAAGGTCTTTGCCTCCAAGGTGCAAGGTTCAGTCCTTACCTCTGTCCAATGCCTGTGTGGAGGTTGAATTTTCTCCCTGTGTCAGTCTTGGGTTCATCCCTCCTATGAAAAACATACTGAGGATTTTCATCTCAAACTCACCAATGAATGGACCTTTGGGTAGCAGCACATTCCCTACATAGGGGGAAGAGTTGTATAGACCAATCACTTTGGGCATCTACTGTGGTGCACAGTATCCTCAGGATAGGAGAACATGGATCACAGACTGACCACTGTGGCATGGCTAGCTAAATGACAGTGTAAAATATGGCCCTAGGTGATTTAGTCATATAGACTAATGTCACTAAATGGACATGTGGGTTTGCCTGTGATAAGTGAGTTGACAAACCGTTCTACTCTGACTTATGCCAGAGACCCATGCTAACGGCAGGAGGAGTGTATATGTCCCTATTGACCCAGCAGCCTTGGGTCAATAAACTACTGGCTGGCTGATGTCCAGTTGTCCAGCTTGGATTACCTGGGATAGCTCTGTGTGCAAAAGATGGACATGAAACCACTAACCTGCTAAACATGAACTAAGAAATGATACACTCCATGTATGTTCACTGACAGGACACAGCTTGAAAGTGGATGACTTGATAGTAAGGAGGAGTCTAGACATTCTATGTATACAGGCGACAAGATGGAAGGGCAGTGCAGCAAAACCATTTGGCTTGGGTTCCACAGCCTAATGACTCAAGCAGAGGAGAGGTTAGAAATGGTGTCAGAAACGTGGTGAAGCAGAGGCTTCAGAAGGCAGTGAGGGATGTCATCAGAATTAGTGACTTTGGCAATCAGACTCCAGCCTAATGAAAGGCACGATTTATAATCAGAGCAGGGTTGTGGTAGTGAAGAAAAGAGTGCATTCAGACGGCAGTTGCAGGGCATATGAGATAAAGCAGGACAACATGAACTGATGCTGATAATGAGTGACTTGAATGCACATATTGGGAAGATATGAGGACTGTCTGGGTCCAAATGGATTGGGCAAAAGGAATGAAGAATGAGGGGGCCATTCTAGACTTCTATTTGGCAAACAGCTTGATAGTAGCCATCCCATGGTTCAGAAAGAGAGACGGTCACAAGATCACATATAAGAGTTGCCAAAATGCAACTCAGATTTCCTCCTAGTAAAGAAAGGGCACTGAGGTAGAATCAGTAATTGCAAAGTCATTCTAAGTGAACCACTCTGTCCACAGCATAAGCCCCTGGTTGCCAACAGCTGCAAGCAGTGGTCAAAGAAGGCTCTAAGATCAAGAGAGACTAAGCTGAACACTTGGAAATTGACTGGAAAGAAAGCACAAGTGTTCAAGGAATTATTCAGGGCTCTATCACTTCAGAAGGAAGAGGAATTAGGTGGAGTTGAAAAAGAATAGCAGCATCTCAAAACATAATGTGTGCGAACTAGAGAACAGATATGTGGCAGAGCCAGGTATGGAAATAAGGTACATAAGGAAAGATGGTGGTGGAATGCAAAAGTCCAAAACGTCATCAAAAGAAAGGAGCACAGGGAAAAGTGAGACACAGAAAAAGTGGGTGAGGCTTGGGAGAAATACTGGTTGGATAACAAAGAGGCTATGAAAGGAGATGCAATAGAAAGGAACAGGACATCAGAGGCACTCTTCCATCATCTGGAAAATGAGTCAGTACATGGCACAAAGAAATTGTATCAGGTTGTAATGCAATGACAGAAACATAAAGAAGATAGTCAGACATTCTTCATTAGGGATGCTGGCAACAACCTACTCACTAGTACACAGGGCATCAAAGGCAAATGGAATAAGTACTGAATGAAAAAAAAAACAGAAGCTGTACTGCCCCAGACACAGACTACAATGAGAGAAGAGGAGGACCCCACCATATAAGAAGCAAGAACAGATCTAAGGAAATTAAGTCAGAGAAAGCAGAAGGGTCATATGACATTACAGCAGATATGATAAAGATGCTGGATGAGACAGGAAAGAAATGGATCCTAAGGGTAGTCATAACAGTGTGGAGACAAAGGTGTATCCCAGATGTCTGGAGAATTAGCATACTAGTAACAGTGTTCAAGAACAAAGGGACATTCACTACTGTGGGCAGTGCATAGTTATCAAATGCCTATCACACTGCATTAAAGTTCTGGAGATAGAGATTGATAAACAAATACACAGAGTATCAGAAAGTAAGATGGGAGATGATAAGTTCAGATTCAGAGCAGAGCAGTACAACTGACCCAGTTCTTGTAGGGAGACAGATACTTGAGAAGAAGCTCAAGATGAGGAAAGAGTCCAATTGGGCATTACTAGACTTGTAGAAACCATATGTCAAAGTCCCAAGATAGATGATTTGGGCAGTACTGCTCTAGTTCCAGGTCCCTGAAACATTAGTAGAATTAGTATAAGCTATATACAAGGACCAATGACTCAAGTGCTAACAATAGTCAGTCTCACAGTGGGGTTCCCAGTAGGTGCGGGTGTGTATCAGGGTTCAGCCCTGAGCCAACAGCTGTTCATGCTGGTGATGGACTACATTAGCAAACAAGTCAGAGGGGATGGATCAACAATGCTGATGTATGCAGATGACATGGAACTGTAGTAAAATCTAAGCAAGAACTTCAGAAAAGGATAGGGGAATGGAATGCAAAACTGAAGGCACATGGGATGAAACTGAGTACAGATAAGACACTGGTAATGGCAGAAAATGGAGGAAATCAGAAGAAGTTAAGAAATGAGATAGAAGGAAAGATAGAGGAGCAGGTTTATAGCTTCAAGTATCAGGGAGTGGTGGTTAAGGACAAGGGAAGTCAGAAAGAAGAGGTCACAGTTAGAATCAGAGGGGCTGCAGGCAACTGGCACAGATTGTCAGGTGTAGTGTATGACAGCAGAATGCCAATGAGCTGACAAATAATGTGAACAAAACAGTGGTGCGACCAGTACTACTGTATGCTACAGGAACCTGGGCAGTAAAGGCAGAGCAGTTGAGGAAGCTAGAGATGTTGGAAAAGTTTCTGAGATGGGTGGTAGGCCATACACTGTAGGACAGATGAAGAAATGAATGTATATAAAGTACAAACTTTTGATATTTAAGCTGCAAGACAAGAGTAAATGGAGGAATATACAAATGATAGCATAAGTAGCTGAATTACATGCTAATTAACTAATTCAATATGGTGGAGTTATTAATTCAGGAGGCTATAAAGCAATCATGCACACTCTGTGTAGCCATTTGCCTTGAAATTCAAAGTTCTTTTGGATTACAGCCACAATTAGACTTATAAAAAAATGTTAGCATTTGCTGCTGCCATCATTAACCTTTATGCCCAACAGACATTAAGTAAATGTGCTGCTGCTACCCGACCTCAGCCAAGATGAAGTAGAGTGTTCAGATTCTGTTTGGCCTACCATGCACTATATGTCAAAGAAAATGTAGAATTGTACCAGGTGGACAGGGAAACACTAGGAAATAAGCAGCCATGGCAACCCTTATCTGACGCCCCAGAGAAATCATGGGGAACACATCCCACTTGAAACAAAGGTATGTGTCGCTCTATGTATACTAAATACAATTCATTTTCAAAGTCCCACAGGGGATATATTAGGGGTGTCACAGACCTTAGTTTCCAGAACATTACATCAGTTTTTAAATGCAGGGCACATGCATGCAAGGGAGCATATCTGTTTCCCACTCACCCCATAAGAGACAGCAAGAACCTTGCAGGAATTTTATGCAGTAACACACATCCATGAATTTTTGGGGCCATAGATTGTACGCCCATTGAAATAAAATCCTCAATTAGTGAAAAGGGAAGGAGATACATTAACAAGAAAGAATACCACTTTATAAACTGTCATCATGTCTGTATTGCCCAAAGGATCATCTACAATGTCTGTGCAGGTAACTCATGCAGATTTTATGACTCATACATATGGCACACTGTGATCTGCACACAAGGCTTGGTAGGGATGATCTTCCGCAAGAGTGTCTAGTGGAAGATGCAGGTTATGCATTTCAACCATGGTTACTGGCATCCATGAGAAACCCACACAATGCCATCAAGCAAGGATAAAATGATGCTCATACTCAAACTAGGAATATCATATAACATGCATTAAGCTTGCTTAAGTCAAGCTTCCTGTGTCTAAACACAACCTCTACCAAAATGCTCACAGTCTGCTCCATTTTGCACAATATTATTCATAGGAAACAGCTTCAACAAGGACAACTAAGGGCAGGACTACAGTTACCAATACCACAAGCAGGGCCAGCAGCTCTACCAGACACAAATGAGAAGTCTGAGAGAAAACAACCAGCTGCAGGTACTGCCAGCTGATGTTAACATGTACAATATGCCATGGCCCTGGCTAAGAGCATAGTATAGCACACACACTGAATACCTAAATGAAAGAATAAGAGTATTAGCACATCCAAATATTAAAACTGATGCCTACCAGAGGCAACCCCCATGTCTTTTTAACCCACCCATGTCTCTGTCTCTCTCACATACATGTATATATATTTTTTTATGTAAAGTGCCTTTTATTGCTGTGGTTTCCTGGCAGGTGCAAGATCAAAGAAATGTTAAAATTTTAAGTTCTGTGAGCCTGGAAAACTAATCCAGAGAAGTGTCAAGAATGATGTAATGTGAAATGACTCAGCAGTACTGTGCTATCAATTTAAGGCTTTCTCTTCTCTTTCCTCACTGTGAATGCTCATGCGCTCACCCCACTTAACTCCCTCTATATAATTTCTGCTCCCCCATCATTTTTTTCCTTCTTTCTCAAAACACAACCTAGTGACTCCCCTTCATTTTATTTCCACTCCCTCTCCCTTTTCTCCTTTCGCATAACTCACCCTAGTGACTCCCTTAATTTAATTTCCACTCCCTCTCCCTTTTTTCCTTTCTCATACCTCACCCTAGTGACTCCTTTCATTTCATTTCCTCTCCCTCTCCCTTTTTTCCTTTCTCATAACTCACCCTAGTGACTCCCGTCATTCCATTTCCACTCCCTCTCCTTTTTTCCTTTTTCATAACTCACCCTAGTGACTCCCTTCATTTCATTTCCACTCCCTCTTCCTTTTTTCCTTTCTCATAACTCCCCATAATGACCCCCCTCATTCCATTTCCACTCCCTCTCCCTTTTTTACTTTCTCATACCTTACCCTAGTGACTCCCTTCATTTCATTTCCACTCCCTCTCCCTTTTTTCCTTTCTCATAACTCCCCATAATGACCCCCCTCATTCCATTTCCACTCCCTCTCCTTTTTTCCTTTTTCATAACTCACCCTAGTGACTCCCTTCATTTCATTTCCACTCCCTCTTCCTTTTTTCCTTTCTCATAACTCCCCCTAGTGACTCCCTTCATTCCATTTCCACTCCCTCTCCTTTTTTCCTTTTTCATAACTCACCCTAGTGACTACCTTCATTTTATTTCCACTCTCTCTCCCTTTTTTCCTTTCTTATAACTCAGCCTTTTCACCTTTCACTGTTCTACTCTCTTGCTCTAATCCTTCCTACCTCTCAACTCATGAAACTTTGCGTGCAAATTCCCTGTTATTCAGGACCAGCATGCATCCAGAATATATTTTTAGGAACCTTATTAGAGGCCAAGGCATTAGGACCTCAAGGTTAAATCCCTTAGATAACTGTTTTCATGATGAACTTGGAGAGTTGGAAAACAAATTACTAACTAGAGGGTATAATAGGTTCATAGATATAGGTTCATAGATTAATATGTTTCTATGTGATATTAATATATTGAGACAGGGCATAGCAGCACCATATTTTGGTCCTTTGAGTCTACAGCAAATCTATGTGAACACACTGAGAAAACCTCTCTCAAAGTGCCTCTATTCTATACCTCAGATAATAAAGAACTAAGAAGAATTTTTGGTAAAAACTGGTCCATTCTTCAAGTAAACGAAGATATAAAAGGAATTGTGGGAGAATATCCAAGATTTTTGTATAGGAATCGAAAAAACTTGAAAAGGTTGTTATGTTATCAGAACTCCCCACTAACTTTTAATAGTCAAGGTCATACAATTCCCTGTGGTGATTGTAATTTTTGTACTTATATTGACACACAAGAAAAATGTTGCCATCCGGATACACACAGGGAATTTATATTCCATGCTGAGGCCACATGTAGAACTCCGAATGTGGTCTATTTGGCAGGGTGCTAGGTATGCCATTGTTTCTACGTTGGGAAGACAAATAGACCTTTTAAGGATAGGATTCGAGAACACCTTTATAACATCAGGAGAGGTTCCGATAATAATGCACTTGCGAAACATGTCAGCAGGTTTGATGATAGCCACTATTTTTTATTTAGGGTTATTGAGGTTATTACACCCAGTATTCGAAAAGGTGATATCAGGAACCATACTGAGTTTAGGGAGAATAAATGGATCATAACTCTTAGGGCAGATAGGGGCAGTGGTTTAAATGAGAGGGCTTCCATCAAACCTCTTTTAAAAAAACGAAGAATATGGAAATTATATGTTTCTGTATATGTATATATATATATATATATATATATATATATATATATATATATATATATATATATATATATTTATATATTTATATTCATATTCATATATATATATATATATATATATATATATATGTGTACATATATTATGTAATGTATTTATATTATATATATATATATATATATATATATATATATATTTACACTTTTATATTCTTTATTTTTGTCATTGTTTTAGACTTTTCACATTTAGAGTAAGACCATCTTATTATGTTGTTATAAGTCTATATTGACTTAGAGATGTATAGAGATGCTCTTTATGCTTTTAGTTATAAGTGTTTTATGTTTCTTAAGTGGTATTTCTTTAAGGGAGCATCTTAGCTAGTCGATTCATTTTGCCAGCTAACAATTCCTTGGATTCTGATTGGATTATGAGATTTTGAATTGCAGTAAAAAGACTTTTGTTTTATGGTGCTGTTATATGGTCTGATGAAGCTGATTTAATGAAAGCGCTTACCGTGTGCACTTTTATCAAATAAAGTACATGTTTTTATGTCATCTGGAGTATTTTGGTTGTTTTGTTGAACTGTGTTGGCGTTTTTACTGTGATTACAATTCTATACAATGGAGCATTTATCTTGTGTGTGTTCTGCTACTTCTCTTTTTAACACTATTTATAAGATATTAACTGCAATACTCCAATACTGTACGACAGTTAGTTATTAACTTTGAAAGCATCTCTCATGTGGGATACTCAAATGTATGATTTTATTTGTGATATAATACTATTGTGAATGACTGTACAATTATATCTGAATGTGGCTGAGGTGTACTTATGTAGTTCTCATATTGCTTTATGTATTGAAATAATAAATCACCCTGTCTCTCTCATATATATATATATTCATAGACTATTACTTAATTTCCATACAATAATGCACCATACTGCACATCTTTTTCCAGAAATTTATGTTTTACTTTAATTGCTTTTTTCATACTCTACATCTTTATAGAAGATGATTTACATACAATTTCTTACTGTATGGTACTATGCAAGATCATAATAAAGTATGATTGGGCCTGTGTTAGAATACTTTCTTGTGTTTAACTGTTGTTTACCTGCTGTTATGGCAGTGCTTGTTGTAATTTCTTGTGAGCATGCCTAGTATAATCATGTAGTAGATGAACTTCATTTACAAATGGAGACCTTAAACTACTGCAATGTCATCAGATTTCTGTTGTCATTTGTCACTTGTGTATTTTGAGTGTTATATTATTGCTTAGGATGTACATGAATACAGGCCTATGTCATATTATCAAATAGACACATTATTGAATGCCATTTTATCGACATTGCAGGCCATTTAAATTTTCTGACTGAGACTGTGTTATGGTAGGGATCAGTAAATTTTCCCTCTGTAGTGCAATCTCAGAGTTGGTATATATAATCAATGGGGTGTGTGGGGGGTCAACAGACTGCATTGTGGATGAGAAGACGTTCAGCAATGTGGCCGTTCAATGATATGATATAGACCCCATGAATATAAAATGTAGGCTTATCTAATACATGTGTAAAGGTAATATATCCCCTGTCTAAGGCTGTCAATTGACAAATGGTAAAACATACCTCTTTCTGATGTACATGAGACAACAGCTGTACAGCTCACTTTTTTTTATTTGTACATGAAGAAGTGAAGAATATAACACTGATGTCAGTTAGCACACATACATTCCCTGTATACACATGTCATATTCAATAACTGCAGTCTACATTAATAGCCAATAATGTATCCACTGTCCGTGTTAAACATTATTTCAACTCAGCATGTTATCAATATTAATATCACATTTGCTCCTATTTCTTACAATGTTGCAATGTGTCCCTTTCACATCCCTTGTTAGCATGTCCCTTTTTAGTTATGTACATGGGGAAAGAATTAGGATCAAGATTAATTTCGATTACATCCATATGTACATATTTCTGTTTAAAATTTGTTATTTGTGACATAATCAGATCTGACTGCATTAACTGAATACATTTTCTTCTTTTACTTTCCCCTCATACTTATGTATGCTCTCTTAGCATTGTATTCTGTGTACATTCTCCCAATTTCACTTCCCTGCATCATTCTTCTTTTCATTAACTTGCCCTTACTTCATATAAGCTGCCATGCATATTCCCATAATAGGCTTACCTACAGGCAAGTAGTTTTATTTACGCTGTCTGCTAATGCTTCTCAGCACCATTTTACGGCTGCCAACACTGCTGCTGGCCATGAGATGGTGCTTGAAAACGTGTAAGCAGAAGTAGCAGTATGCATATTCTGTGAGAGCTGCTGCACATCACACTAATGGGTTCAAATCTTAGAGGCCTCACTCAAAGCCTACATGATCCTTAATGAATCCCTGGGATTTTGTTTAGTATTTATGTGTATGGGCGTGCAAAATGGATACAAGCGTATATTTTCTTTTAACTAATGTCATGGAATTATAACATTTTTCAAAGCTTTTTGGGGGGGGGTGCCATTGGCTTTGATTTGCTAAACAGATTATTGCTGCCATTCTGTTATGCAGTGGGTGCTTTAGATATTTGAAATTTAAGTTTGTGTGAGGTACATCTCAACAGTCCCCACCACCACACCTTCTTTTTTTAACAATCTGAGAAAGGATGATAAGGAATAAAGAAACTTCTTTTTATATCATCAAACAACAGCTACACAACAGAGAAGAAGTAGGGAACATGATTGTGATGATGGAAATGTACTTTTTCTTATTTTGCTATCATATGAGAGACTGCAGCAGGTACACTCCACTGTCACATAATGATTGATAAAAAGAAAATAATGAAACGTCTTTTGTATGTCTCAGAACTCCTAAATCTTCATAGGTACAGAATGGAGCAACAACAGCATGGGATATGCTTGTGTGGGTGGTAATTTACTTTCATACATTTGTTTATTCTCTGTAAAACATCAAAACCAGTGCAATTATTTTATTACCTGGATGAAGTAGGGTAGGCATAAGTGACTGTACATGTACATGTACATATATGTGTATGCTTCTATATGGGTGCATGTGTGTGTGTGTGTGTGTGTGTGTGTGTGTGTGTGTGTGTGTGTGTGTGTGTGTGTGTGTGTGTGTGTGCATGTGTGTGTGATTGTGTGTGTTTGTACAAGTGTGGGTGCATGTGAGTACATGTGTGTATATACAGTCATTATTGTAATGGTGCCAGGTGTTCAGTTCATAGTCAGTCGCGCAAAGGAACCAGTAATAAAGTTTTGAATCAGTTGTTAGCTAACTGTGCCAGTGAACAAAAATACTAACTAATAAACCAGGTTGAATGTTTCCAGAGTAATGTCCATGGTGATGGTTGTGGTGCTGTTAGTTTGGTGCAAGTCATAATACATATGTGTGTGTGTGTGTGTGTGTGTGTATATATATATATATATATATATATATATATATATATATATATATATACACACACACACACACACACACACACACACACACACACACATATATGTGTGTGTGTATATGCGCATGTGTGTACATACATACACATGTATGGGTTCCATGTATTGGGTCATCAGCCAGAAGTGCAGGGTTGTTTGTTCAAATGTCCAATTTATTGAACATGCTTTTTTTTTTTTAGAAATTTGCTTTACCAAAACAGGTAAGTAGGTAAATTTACTAGGTGCGTGCATGTGCACAAGCGCTCGTGTGTGTGTGTGTGTGTGTGTGTGTGTGTGTGTGTGTGTGTGTGTGTGTGTGTGTGTGTGTGCGCGTGTCTGTGTGCACTCGTGGTTAGTGTCTGAGCAATCTAGTATAGTGCTACTGTATGGCAAGGGCTTTTCTAAAGTTAAGATGTATGTTAGGGTTATGGATAGGGTTATGCTTAGGGTTAGCATGCATTACTAAGGTGGAGCAGGGGGTTAAGTACTTAGAAAATAAAGTGACAATAGACAGAAAATGATTAACCATGCAAACAGACAAAGTATTAGAATGAATTTCACTGAACTGCACTGTCAGTCTATTTTGTCTGCCAGTCTCTGGAACTTATAGGATGTTTTCCTAGAGTTACTGGACTCACAATTATGAGGGCCAGTGAATTCTGAGAATTATGGTGGTAGAGGGGCTTTCATGGATAAAGACAAAAACAGTTTTGTGAACATAGATGTTAAAAGAGTGTACTGCAAGTAGCTGAGTTCTTGCCCAGTGGTTCTGCCATATTTGCTACTGACTAAGGGGAAATACTGAATATATTGCATGCATCTTAAAGCAGAACTTAGCAAAGATGAGAATAGTTTAGTACATAAGCCTAAATTCTTAGGGTGTTATTTCTCGCACCAAGTTTCACACCTGTGTAGGGGTTATCGACGAAGAGTAACTCCACCCTGTATGTTAATGCACTAAGCACAGGCTTTTGAACTGACTAAGGAAAGTGGAGGCATTTTGATAAACATGCCTACTTATGGCAAAAGCAGAAAGTACCTGAAGATAAGCATTTAATTTATATGAAGGGCTATTTGAAAGCCATTGGTTCCATGTGATGTTGTATGCACTTGGATATTGCTGAAAATGCAGTTAGGAGCAGTCAAGCTGGAAATACTTAATGCAAGCAGTGGACTACCCAGCTTTTATTATTAATATTTAAAAAACTAAAGGGGTTTATTGTGATTTATATAGGGTTATTCCTATGTGGATACCCTGATGCTTTCTTTAAAGTATAAAGGGGAGACAGGAAAGACTGAAAAAGTGAAGACAACAAACAGGGGAGCACCAAAGGAACACATCAAAGAAGGTTGTACTAGAGGAGGTCAGGGAGTAGGGGAATTATGTTTTTGTTGGAGAAAGACATTTTTATTTTTTTCAGATTGTTTTATATAAGAGGGTAGTGTGGATGGGAAGTTGGTTAAAGAGTGCAGGACAGTGGATAAGGGAAGGAAAATGGATAATTATATTTCTATTGCCAGACAGTGTTGCAGTGGAAAACTCTGTGATGCCCACCACTGCTACCAGTATGCGATAGCCACCAATATGTATTGTCCCCATGCTGGGCCAATAATCATGGAGCCTGAATCCTCACCACTGACAGTGGAGAGGGACATGCACTTGGAATATGAATGGATACACTCAGTATTTCCAGATATAGACCTCTCTGCATCAAGTATAATTTCCCTTAAGAGAACACAGAGAAAACACTCAGCCCAGGATCTGGATGTCTCTATATCTGTCTCCCTCCAGGCCCCCATAAGACTCCCCATTGGTACAGCTGTAGGGTTAGGTCCTCAGCCAAGTGTCCAAGCCAAGTCCTCCAGCACCCTCTCTGTAAACCCAGTACATCTTGTCTCTACCCCATGTAGCTGACACACACACACACACACACACACACACACACACACACACACACACACACACGTGCACGCACACACACACACACACACACACACACACACACAGACACTCCCCAATCAGCTACTGCAAGGCCCTTAAAAAGGGCATCCAATTATACTGTGTAATATTAATACTAATACAAATGGTAGTAGTTCACCAAGACAGCTAGGCCTTCTGGAGTGGCCCACACAGTATCACTAAATAAATATAAGTTCTGTCAAAAGTTAGATACTTTCTACAAGGACCAGCCACAATAAAAGTTTAAATATATTTAATAATAAATAATAAAAGAGCATGACAATATTGAATATATAGTTACAGTAAACCACAGATATCAAATCACAGAAAATATTGAAATTAACATTAATGGACAGACTCATACAAATAAAGAAAAACACTCTCTAAACTAAGCGTCACTATATTCCTGACTAAATGTAAGATAAATGTACTCTTCCCTAGTTAAAATACATACTACCACAAGGCAAGATGTTGTAGGTGAACGTCTTTCTAGTCAGACTTCCCAAACAGAATACTCAATACTCTGAGATTTCTCTTTTTAATATCTAAAATATAATTTACAAGAGAGTTGGCAGAATGACCTCATCTGGTCACCTGACTCTAGGTTCTTGCAATATTCTCCTCTGAAGCTGAGATAGGAATTTAGCACAGACAGCCACAATACACATCCAAATGTTTATGATAGTGCCTGAGGCCTCCCCTCTTTTCACTGAGCTAATGAACAAAGTCTCTTTCCCAGATGCAGCTCTCTAATCCTATTCAGCACCGTGGAATGCTGTTTTAATGGTTTAACAGCTTATTTACATTTCCCTTATTTTTCTTAAAGTTAACCTTTGCTATCCCAGTGTCCTCTATTAAAACATATACATTTAATTCAGTTTCAATAATACATGTACATTTCTTTTCATTTCAGTAGGGTGCACTGTTGATACATTTTAATACAAGCAAACCATACAAATACATTTTTAGCACAAGCATCTATACAAATCTGGTTGATACACAAATGCCATACAGTTCTAATACATTTTAAACACAAGTATCTTATATAAATCAATTTGATATTCACAGGACATATCATTATTTACAAAACTCTAGCTGGCTATGCTGGCACTTGCCCATATTACCACAAACCCTAATGTTGAGGTGACAGGACCCTCTGATGGCACAGTGGTAAGTACTGACTGGGGAAGTGAATCGTCTACCTGCTGAAGAGAAGCCTTGATTGGCTGAAGCTGTCTGTGCATGACCTGCTCCACCACATTCTCAACCAAGTCCTGAAGCTTTTGTTGAGTGAGGCTTTCCAGGCAGCCATATTCCAGGGTGCTTACAGGACCAATGTCACTGTCCCAGTCCTATGAGGAAGTCCTTGGTTGAGCAGAGAATGAGGTTACCTAACCTGGGAGGTAAGCAGTTGGGCTGCTCCCTGAGGAATTTGGATCTGTAAATAAATGGTTAGAAATGAGAAAGAAATAAAATACAGAAGGATGAAGGAATGCATAATTAAAATAGGTAAAGAGAAAAAATGCTGGAGTGACAAATACTTTTAATAAATTCACACATATTATTACTCCGCATTCAACCTCTTACTTTAAAACAGTTGGTGGGGGTTTACATTTTGCAGTCTACTATACGAAGATAAATAATTGCATGGCATATCTGTGCCTCATCTGCATTCATTTCCAATATTGTGCTAGAACCACTGTGTATAAATAGCTGTAGTTGCAAATCTAATATAATCAGTTAAACACAGCATATTACATTTACATATGCTGATGTATCTTTTATATTTGGTTTCAGTAATGTACTGAAAGAAATGTAGGCCTTCATTTACCATTATTTATAAATACTTTAGTTTTACAGAATAATGAAATCAGTTAAAGACTGTATACTGCATTTATACTTTGAAATATCTTTCAGATTTGCTTGCAATAATGTACTGAAAGCAATACAGACCTTAATTTGCCATCTTTTATAAATATGTCAGTTATATATGTTAATTAAATCAGTTAAAGGCAGAATCTTGCATTTAGTACTTTATTCATGATTACCTGTAACCTCAAACAATCTTCAGAGTCTCCTGCTTTGTTGGTTATTATAGGCAGTCTTCTCATCATCTAGATAGAGAAGACATGAAACAATTGTTGTTTACATAAATTTTATCTTGTTTTCCTTAATATTTCAGATATAAGTACTAATACTATGCAAGGCATTTCATTTACTGGTGTATTTTCTAAGTATGTATTAGTTTAAATATTTATTAATATCTGAGTTCTCATACTGTGCCAGTATTTCCAATAATGCAAGTTATAAATAGTAGGACTGCATCTTCCTTCAAGTTGTTATGCTTTGTTATGGTGCACAGCTTATCTGTTTAGGGGAGGTTGCTGCCTAGAATCTTTCTATACACTTTTAGTCTATGATTTGCATACCTAACGTGCTGTTTCCTGTAACAGTCTGTGAAATTTGTTCAGGCAGAAACAGAAACTGTACACAAATAGAAAATGGAGGAATTGAAAAAAGGTTCCTTTTAATTCAACCTTCATTAATAAAAAAGTACTGATATAGATGGATGCAGTACATATCCTTCATGACAGGAATGTATGCTTTAATAATGTTGTTAATTTTCTGCCTAATATCAGTAAGCATATAAGGTGATGGTTTAAAAATCAACATGTAAATAATACAACTGGCAATTTCTCACTTAACTATGTGCTGATCATTCACTTGACTGCAAACTCCACCGCCATCCCTAACCTCCAGTCTAAGTTTAGCCATCTTGTAAATGTAGTTAATATTGTGGAATAAGTTACAGTCTTATACAATTACTATACTAGTAAATATTTCATGGTATACACAAATAAAATCCTTTCTTTGCAAAAGCTGTTTGGTTGTACTTCAACTAATAACAAAGGCATTTCAACACTTTAAATGAAATTATGTGGAAAGACATTTTTTTTGTGTATAAATATATACATTTATATGCATGATAAATAGTAAGTGAACTCATACCGATATATGCATACTTAAATATATTTCTTTACTCAACTCATGCAAATGCATTTGTATTTATACAGAGAATTATGTTATCGCATAAGCAGTCAATATATTTGTATACAGGTGCAATTCTGTGCACAGATGTGTTTATGCTTACCTTTGCATTGATATAATAACATTATAGATACATATTTGCAGGTGCACATATCTAACAAAAACCTTCAATTGTACAACCTCCTTATAGTTTATTTTTCAAACTTACTATGACCAAAAAGAAAAAGAATGCTTAGCATAAAATGTTGGCTTTCATGCTACTACTTGAACATCCCACTTGGCCAGCTGGTCGGGCCTTCTCTTTTGTAGGTCATTGTGCCTTTGACAGCACTAAATGCCTGAGTGGGTGACCCTTGTCAGGTATGACAGGTGCTCACCCAACTCCTACGAGACATAAATTTTTCCATGTACTGAAGTTTATAAATTACTCAAAAGGTAGAGCATTATTAGATAACCAGCTTGGAACAAAGCCACATTCCTTAACAGATGCTGCCATCATCTGAAGTGCCACTACCAGAATGAAGAAAGTATGAGGAGGGGGTATGGTTCACACATTTAGAACCACTTCTTCTGAGGTGTGATATCACCCTAACCAAACCAAGTTAAGCATCAGGGGCAATAGAGCTGGTACTACTCTTATTGGCAGGTTTGGTTTTACCAAAAATGTTTTGTCACCTATATATTTTTTAAATGAATACATTTATATTTCTTTTACATTTCTGTGATGAATAAAAGTCATAAATGAAGTAATTATTATTGATTTATTTTTATCTTACTTACAATTACTACTGCTGCTACTACTCTGCATTGCCCCTTTGCTACCTTTTTGAAGCATTACATCTGAATGTCATTTATACATGTTTCATGCAGTATAGTAGCAGGATTAATGTTTTTTTTTCCTCTGGGGGAATGCTTTTTTTCAGAAATAAATATTCCAATATATGTGAGTACCAACTGTTAGCAAATAATCTTTGAGGAGATAGGGTGAGCCAGATGATATAAAGCATACTGGGATTATACTTCATGGTTGTGCAAGCTCTCATGCATATGACTCTATTTCACCTTTTCTAAACATGGCCAACTTTGAGCATAACTGAGGCTATCATTATGCTCCCATGGCATGATGGGAACTGCTGAGATGTGCTGAGTCTGTTGCTACTTTCCCCAGAGCATTTTTGTGAATGCAAGGCTGCTTTAATAAGTAGCCAGAACCTAAAGAACCTAATTACATGCGTGACTGATGAGTAAAAATGTATATTGATTACAAGAAAATGGTAGAATCTAGGGAAAGGATGAATCTGTTAGCAAACTGCTTGCCTTACTTACTATTAGAAATGTATTTATGATAGCTCAACTATTACTTCAGATTCATAGATTGGTACTAAGCTAACTGCTCTTGTGGGTCACTTTAAGCCTAGCCAGTTATCCCTTGTGAGACTCAAACCCTGCACTTTGTGTTTGTAAGGCAAACACCTAAACCATTATGCCACTCTCCTAACCCAACGCAATTTTGGTTGAGTGTACTGAGACTGTGTATATAATTATGGTGTTTAAGTCACCTGACTTTTTTGTTCTGAGGATGACAGGCATGCTTTCATTGTTGTGTTGTTTGACCAATGATCGAATCACATATTTTTTGTGCATGACTGTGGCATATGTTTTATGTGCAGTAAAGATGCAAGACAAGTGATCAAGGCAGAGAAAGGACAACTTCAGCCATGAGGAAAACTGTATCCTCATGATAATTATTAGGACATAAAAACATTTATGTGTTAAAGGGGGACCCAACAAGCTGGCAGGACAAAACTCTGGAATCTAGTTGTATGGATATGGATGCAGTCAGTGGAAGGAACCACACATTAACATAGGGCAAGGACTGGGTAAATTATATAGTAGGACATGCTGGAGTCAAGGTGAAATGTGATGCAATCCTCCATATAAGCAGGGTGCATGACTCCAACACTTATCCCTTTAACAGTAGATGTGGAATATCTTCTCTCCCTGCATGGGGATGACTGTGACACAGAAGATGATGGGACTGGCATAAGCACAGGTGGTGTGGACACTGGCTATTACCAACATATGCAGCAGCAAAATCTGTCTGCTCAGTAAGGTTGGTTTAAAAACACTAACACATATTTATATAGAGAATGGAATGCTGACATGGAATTATGACATTACAATGATAATGATTACTATTAACAGTAGAACCTTCCACATCTACACAAAATAAAAATGAAGGCAGTGTGTGCAGTAAGTGTTCCCCAAACCTCCCTACTCAGCATACAGGTGTGTGTGTACTTCAATTATTGGCATTGCTTTCAAACAGTTGTTTACAGGGTCAGCTGTGGAAAAAGCACTTCCACTATACCAATACATTTGGAGCATGTCAGCACTAGAATGGTTGATGAAGATGAGGATGTTAACAACATAGTTATATTTATGAGGCAGCCTGAGGAAAGTGGCATGAGTCCCAAGTTTAAATGAGGAATCTCATACTCAACAACATGTTAGTAACCCTGCAGGAAGAGACAGTGCATCACAAACTCAAGCACATTACACTCCAGCTTTTACAGGGAGAAAACCCCTGCACCTCTATACCAGTATCTCCAAACTCAGATGAACACTTCCAGGATGATGGCAAAATATGAAGTAACAGTGTCCACAGTGACACCTTGCCACAGCAGAGTGAGAGGCAAGAATTTGTTATGGCTACCCCAGGAAACAAGTAAAGCACTGGCTGTCAAGCATCAAATGTGCCAACACATTATTAGAGCTCAAGACACTGCGACAGAGTGTCAGCTGGAAATGGTCAGAGTCCTCCAGGGTATATGTGAGGATTTCCAGCACTACATGGAAATGACACAGAGTAGGGAAAGTGCCATGATCACACTGATGTGTACTATGGTGGCACAGCCAGCATTCAGTGCCACCACCATTTGTACACTAGTCAGCACTAGCCACTCGCAAGTAGGGGTCAGTCTTGGAAGAGAAACAGGATGGGGTACTGTCCAGACATGTGGAGGCAGATCATATGAGATTACAAGTGCTTCTCAAGAAAGTAATGTAATTAGTTGGGGAAAAGAAGCACAACAGATTTTATACATGCCATGTAAGTATTCATCTTCACCCAGCAGAATATCTGATTCGAGATCCGGGTCACAGCCCCAGAGCAGTGTTAGATCACCATCTGTAGGATCACCTGCATCAAGTAATTTGCAACATCTGACCAACTCACCATCCAGCTCTTATAACAGCCCCTCTTCAAAATTACTTGTACCATCACTTAGTCTGTCTTTAGGAGATGTGAATGACACATCGGACCTTCACCTGCTATGATTCAAGAGTGACATTTCTGTCACTTGCAATTTGTCCTTCACTCACATGACATTTGTTTACTTGAAAGGGAATAACAAAACAAAAAAAGGGAGGGGGTGCTATGCACACATTTCAACTGTATTAATTTTATTCCTGTAATAGTAATGTTTAAAATATCGTGGAACAGTGGAAAGAAAGCAGTATGTCATAAGATTATATCCACTGACACTATTAATGGTCTGTGCATTACCATTGTTACAGCTGTCAGTTACCTACATCCTAAAAGTAGTAATACACAAGTATTCAGGGAAACACTAATAAGAAAATTAAAGATTAAAATGAGTATCTTGCCAGTAAACAAACACTGCTACAACTCCACCATCAACATTACACAAATGATGATGTTTTATATTTCTGAAGCCACGAATTATTATGTAAAGCAAAATTAAATAATTTGATGTGTAGTACCTTAACAAACAACATAGTTCAAACTAAGGACACATTGCATAATATAAAAAAAATACAATATATTTTCATTTATTTGCAAGGAACTAACTCATGTTAAATACTGAAGTAACACTCATTACTAATTATACCACTTCAGGACATTCAGTGCATGTCATAGTCTATGGTTTAAGTGCTACCCCTTTACCTGTGCAGGCATATGCAGTGCATAAGCCTGCCACATTGGCTCCCTTACTACAGCTGCCAGATGGTCACCATTAGTGGTAGTAGGACTGGAATTGGAAACTGCAGTGATAGCAAGGATCTCTGCAACAGACTTGTGCAGAATGAAACATGCAGTAAACATCCTGGGTTATACTGAAGGGCACTCTTGGACTCATCCAGGGACATAAAACAACTCTTGAAGAAGCCAAAGACTCTCTAGATGACAATATAGATCTGGTACGTGGCTGCTCTGAAGTTGTCTTCTGCAGCTCTACTTGGATTTCTCACTGGTATCATGAAACATGCTCCACTGGGTATCCTGAAAGAAAGAAGAAAAAGAGTGAGTGAGAAAGGGTGGGCAAAAATAAAGGGAAATACTTTAGTATTCTGCAATCCATTTTATCATGGCTAGCTACTTAAATAAAATCTAAAAGGAAACAAACACATTGTTCCACTTACCAACAAGCTGACCACTGGGCATTCTACCATGCAGAAAGAGGTGGTAGAGTGAGATAGTTTTCCATATAGTACCCTAATTGCAGCATGTATGCAATCTATTGCACCAAGTACATCAGAGAAATGTGTCACCCTAGGAAAGGCACACATATTCTGGGCTTAGTCCTGAGGTGACATCAGGACATAGATATAGTGATCCACGTGTGCCAAGAGTACATCTAGGAAATGCCATGGCATCATGGCAGCAGCTTGTAAGATACCCAAAGTGTCCCCAGTCTACCTCCTGAAGGCTCCCATGTCAAGTGTAGTGAGGACTATATGTACCTTTGTATCCACAAAGACAGGAAGGACACACATCCCCCAGTGTCCCTTTGGGAGTCATGCATACCCACTAAGACCTTTAAAATATCAATGTCCACCCTGAAAATATCAAGAATCTCCTGGTTGTGAAAATTATAGTGAGTTATCCTTTGCCTATATCTCTGCTTTGTTGGCCATCAAGCACTGCTGGTTGCAAGCAGTTTGGCTCTGTCAAGACAAGCAGCTCACATTGAGAAATACCACACATAGTGTCCACAGAAAATATAGGTATTGTCCTTTCCATGCTGAAGTATGTTTTCTTTTTCAGGGTAATTTAGAAGATGAAAATCATTTGTACACATACATATAAAACATTAGGCTCTCAAATGGCATAGCTAAAATGTGAATTAAAGTAACTGAAGCTAGGAGAGAGTGTTAGAGTGTTATGGCCACCCAATTCCACAGACCTTATGACTGTGCAATAACATGAAATCCACCTCACATATCTGACACTTTCGGTTAAAAAGTCTATAAAAGAAAATAAGGGAAATAAATGTTATGGCAGCAAGGAAATGTCAAAAACAAACCCATTAGCATATATAAATACCCTGCATAAATCAACTAAAACGTGCAAAAGTAAAGCAAAGCAAAATAAGGTACATATATCAATTTCTTTCTGAGTTGGATTTACAAATAAAGGAAACATCAGAAAACTCAGTGCAGTATATGAAGCTACATACCTAGCTACATGTCTTGAAGTATGCACTCATTCTAGAAGACAGTCTAAATAAATGCCTTAAAGAGCTTAGCAGCTTGCGATGGCATCTGTGTTGCTTATAGAGCACTGTGGTTGAAACACCACATGTAAAATGTTATTAGAGTGGAGAAATGCATTTGTAAAACTGGCAAAAATATTTATAGTAACAAATATATATCTATATCTGTGTGTGTGTATGTATGTGTCTGTGTGTGTGTGTGTGTGTGTGTGTGTGTGTGTGTGTGTGTGTGTGTGTGTGTGTGTATGTGTATGTATGTATATATATATATATATATATATATATATATATATATATATATATATATATATATATATATATATTATATATAGTTTACTATCAAAATCCCAAACTCATATTCTTTGCAGATGGGATCTTGGATGGCAGATGGTCAATTGCTGTGTTGCTGATCGTCGATAGTTCATATCAGCGAATGCCACTATATATTCGCTGATATGAACTTGTATCTATGGGCTAGAGATCGTGGTAGAGTGTGGACTGGGACATTCATTCCTTTCCTCACTGTAGTGTGATCTCGGAGTTGGAATATATATAGTTAGCAGGGGGTGTGGGGGGTGCAGAGGGGCTTGCCGCCCTGCAAAGACATGATATGAAGTGTAGAAGTTCCACTTAACTGAGCTCCCGTGCAGACATCATGATTTATATTCAGTGAAGTTGCGAAATCTGCTGAATTTATTCAGCAGATTCGACATTTTACCTAAGTGAAATTTATGATTCAGCCTTTCCGTTCAAGGTTCAAAATGGATTTCAAGATTTTGATAATAAACATATATATATATATATATATATATATAAGTTACCAGTAGAAAAATGCTCTGGCTACAATTGTCAGGATTTTCTTGCTGCAAGGCAATTTATAAGAAAACTGGAAACTAGAAGGCAAAAAATAGTGATTCCTCAATAAAAGTATAACAGGCATGAATATCTAAAGGTACATTATGCCACAGTTCTACCTGTCTCTCATGGTGAAGCATTGGAGGTACTCAATACTTTTGAATGGAAGAAATTATATACAAAATGCAAACAAATAAGAAGCAGTTCTGGAATTATTGATAATTTTCCCTATAGGCACACAAGATCCAACAGACGATGCAGATGCTTGCATTACTGATCTAAAAATTAGACACAAATACTATGAATATGGCGGTATAAGAAATGATCAAACATCGTAAAGGATATAATGAGAAGTGCTTACTTTATCAAAAGCTAAAAACCTGCCCTTTTAAAGATGTAAATGCATAGAAAGCAATTGAAAATATAATTTCATAGTTAAAAGAATTAACTGAGGAAATGAATGCATATAAGATGAATTGTGAGCCAGATAAAAGGGAAGAATTGAAAACAAATGAAGTATAATTACAATGGAGAAAATAAAAAGAAATAGGAAATAAACAGAATGAATGCTACAGTTGAAATATACATTTCATGAACAAAATGGAACTATAAACATGATCAGAAGTAGTCTTGTTTTAATCAGTTTTCTAACATTGGTGTTAGCGTAGGGTACAGAAGCTCTGATTTGTTATTCATTTGCTTCCTGTGAACGGGTATAGGATTCAAATGTTTCCACCTTCATTTTGCTTACTGTGGGACCTTGAGCAAGTCATTGAACCAGGTAGTGCTTCAGAGTAACTAGAAATTTGGGCTAAGCTCCTGAATGGATGCCTGGACTGCATGACTACTAAACACACCTATGAAACTAAAGAGCCAGTTTGGAAATACATAAAAGGAAAAGCAAGTATGTTTATTCTGCATGCATGTCATTGAAAGGAAACATGAAAATGACCTGTGTTTTGCTGCTGTTAAATGAATGTGTTGGTAGATTGAAGTCTGAAAATGCATCAAACACAGTGAAACAGCAGAACATGTTATACTGTAATAGGAAATGTGGACAATTTCTCAGCAAAACATTTAATTTAAAATAGACACAGATTAGATGAGAAATGTCTAAAAAATATCTTTAAAGTCTACTCTAGTGTTAATACCAGACAGGATTTATATTATTGGGGAAATAAAAGACTGCTGAGGGTTGTGGAGTGCCTCCCCACTCCTGGAACATCCATTATTTCTCCTTTAATACCCACCATGGAGTGTATTTTGATGGTTAGATAATGAACTGTTAAACTACTCCTCCAACTAGTCTAACGGGGAAATGATAGCGTCACAGCTAAGGCATTTCAAAAGTTGCTATTCCATTGTTTGCGACACTCAAGGAGTTTTTTTTTCTTTAATTATTCTGTTACTATTGCACTATTATATTACTTGTGGCAAAAAGCTCATAGCCATAACTAGCCTTGCTCTGTTTTATTGAGTGTAGTTTATATTAAGAAAAGTTTGACTTACTGACACATACTAATGCACTTTAAAACAGAATAATTATTGACATCTTGTAGCTATAAAATGGTGGTTGATATACCTGTTAGGTGGAATACCTACACTCTGCAACACATGGTTATGCAACATAGTTGTTCTCTCCAGCAAAATACTGAATTGTGAATGCTACATGATTGGTTCTTGAAAGTATCTGCATTCTTTACAATCTGTATCCTAGTAGTAATGTAATAACTGTTGTGTTTTCCTTCATTGTATCTCTATGAGTTTATCGCTAACCACAGTATAGTAAGTTTTTAGTTGATGTATCTCTGGTTGCAACACTGCTTTGCTGCTCTGTATCACTTTTTGCTCTGTAATCCTCTCTAACAACCAACTATCTTCCTAACAGTTTTCTCACTCTTCTCCCTTCAGTTTCCTACCTTCCTCATTCATATATATCAACTCTTTCTACTCCCTAACTTCCACAGTTTCCCTCCTGTATAGCATATATAATATATATATATATATATATATATATATATATATATATATTATTGCAAACCTGTTAAACATCTGAATACATATACCTAATTATATCTTATCTAATCCCCCCATACCTTTTTCACTCTAGGTCCTAAGCAAGTTTTTGCTCAAAAATAACAACCCCAGCCATCTACACGGACTTCCAACAGCCCAGCTTGGTTAAGAATAGAAATTAGTGCTCCGACATGGAAAAAACTAAACTATATTGATGTATGTTATCCTTGGTACTGTCTAAAGTAATTTTGTAACTGGATTGTTCCCTTATATCACCAGATATAGCTTAGTTTGTCTCTTCAATTCTCCCATATCACAGGGTGATGGTTTATTGCATGTGAATCAAGCAATATAACTACCAAACCCACGACCGTTTTCACAACCCCCTCCCAACACCTCTGCCACCCTCGCTCCTCTAACTAGTCTAACTAGGAACCAATATCACTGCAGCCAACACGTTTCAGCTATATGCCTTAACATTCCTGGATTGTAGAAACACATCCACACAAACTTACATTCTGAAAATACATTTGAACCTCCTGCTCAATCATAATATTTTAAACAAACTAAATTAGTTAAAACCAGACAAAAGTATACCTTAAATAAAGCTTACTGATTGCATTTTTTAAGATCCAAATGCTACTGTGAACAGGGTCCAACCCGCACGGGTTCACTCTGGTCCCCTACCCTACCCCCATTCCACCCCTACATCACTTTAACCTATACTTACTTAAGCACACCCACTGCACACATACCCAATCAATTAGCATTACCTCATCCACAGTGATATCCAACCACTAGTTATTGACATCAGCACTACAAACCACACCTTCTACTACATCAAAAGCATCATCATACTCTACCTATCCCTCCCCTGGGAACACAGCAAGCATACAAAACACACAATATATGTACCTTAACAGAATGCACCCCAACTAATACCTCTTCTCTAGCTCAAATTCTGTCTCTGTCTCTCACACTCATCCTCACCACAAAACTATACGCATTATCCCCATCTTCTCCATCCCAAGCCTCCATTGCACTGTTCCTACAACACTCATTAATAACTTCATGCAATACAAAAAGCATACTTTACAACTAAAGATGCTTCTCCTTACTCCTAGACCCCTCAATACACTAACCCGCCACACTCTCACAATTACATTACTAGCACTCTGCTCCTACCACCTACCTAGTCAGACATATCCCTGCCACATACGACAGCACATCTCAAATCCAACTTACAGCTCTCTAGGGAAATCCATTCCAATCCAGGACCTAATGCAGTACACCAGTATAATCTCAACATCATTCCTTCAGCTCCTTATACTAACTTATTAACTCATCACAGTAACACTGACCTGCTAATTCTAAATATGAATGCCAGGAGCATAATAAGCAAGATCCACGATCGACATGCCAATCTCTCACTTTACTCATCGGATATAGTGGTGCTAACTGAAATCTGGTTAAAATCCATCAACAGCACCAGTGAGATTCTTCCTCCTGGATACAACATCATTCACAAAGATAGAATATCCAAAAAGGGAGGTGGGTAGCAATTCTATTTAAAAACAACTTATAAGTAAAGCCTTTGGATCTCACTGCACCCAACTTTAATAGCACTGAAATAATATTCTCAAAACTGGAAATCAACCCCAAAAAAGTCATCAACATAATTGGTTGATACATTCCTCTAGGTAATAATATTACTACACTAGAACATATGCTTCACTGGTCCTCCTACTCATTACCACAAAAAAACTATTATTATGGGCTATTTTAATATTGATTGGACAGCATGTTCCTCCCAAAACCTCACAAATTTTATTAACTTATATTTATTTTATTTAACATTTGTTGACCAGGAAAGTCCAACTAGGTTCCACAGATCCTGTTTTCAGCGGAGGCCCGGGGAGAAATGCTCCAGAATTATATGGACTTGCCCAAATTATCCAATCACCTACTAGAATAGACAAGGCTACCAAAAAGGAATCAACACTTGATTGTATACTCATAAATAGACCTACCCACTCCTTTAAGTCTGGTTGTCTCCCAGACAGCCTGAGTGACCATCAGTTGACCTGCTTACTAAGGCATTGGGCACATCATAACAAACCATTTACTTGTCATCTAATAAGAAATAAAAACATTTTAACATTGTCAACTTCTTATCAGCATTACAAGCCTGTAATTGTACACCCCTAAAGTTACTCCCCCTAGATGAAGCGCTTTGATTCTTTAACACTAGTTTCTTTAATGTGGGACGGTGCAGTGATGCAGTGGTAGCATGGTCACCTCACAGCAAGAGGTTCTCCAGTACGATTCTCAGCTGGGTTGCCTTCTGTGTGGAGTCTGCATGTCCTCCCTGTTTTCATGTGGATTTCCTCCCACATTACAAAGACATGTATCTGGAACATTTCTCCCCAGGCGTCCACTGAAAATTGGCGTTTTTCCAAGTTGGACTTTCCCAAGAAGTAAATAAATAAAATGTCTTGAATGCACATGCACTCCTAGAACCATCAGAACCAAATCAAAGACCGGCCCTATTATTGTATTATTTTAGTTAATATTATATTAATTATATTTAATATTATATTATTTGTACTGAATTCCTGAGTAACGCTGAGCAGTTTCTTTTTGTCTCTCTCGTGCATGCTGACAGAATTATCCACACACACACAGACAGACACTCACATTATGTTTTTGTTTTGCATACTTTTTTTTTTGCATTCACTAACAGCAAAGTCACATTTACTAAGTATAAAAATAGAGTTTGTTTACTTTTTGTCTGTCCAAATGTCATGGCAGACTAATATGCTGCAATGGAGCAACATAATTATTTTTTATTGGATGATATCTCTACATTTATACCCCTTTGGACAATGTTTGTTGTCCAGCAGGGTATTAGTGAATAATTAGCTTGTGATTTAAGGCATTGTTGACATATTTAGAGAACCAGTAAGCAAAACCACTTTGTCAAAATGTACTGATGTGAGTATAACAATAACAAAAGTATTTTTTCATATTACTTTGTCAAAAGCTACTGATGTGAATGCAACAGTAACAAAGCATTTTTTCATATAACCAAAAAAACACACTGTGAGAGGAAAACTGAAGCACCAGACAGCCGAGAACTATAAATAAAATAGTATTTTATTGAACAAGTAATCCAACGTAAAACGCTTAACGAATCACCACGTTTTTTGTCTTTTACACACCAGACTTCATCAGACAAACATCAATAATTAACTCCACATATTTATATGCTGACAAACATTTAAATTGACCAATGATGAAACATCATCTCATGAATATGTATGCATAAATTCATCCATTTCAAACTTTTATATATATATATATATATATATATATATATATATATATATATATATATATATATACAACCTATGATGCATATTACCTAATATATATAGTAAAATACGAGACCAAACGAGTGGTATATATTGCAGTATATGTGGGATATGCTCTGTTATTTATGTAGGAAAGACCGAGGGAAAAATAAAAAGGAGAATTTATGAACACATGAATATCATGAAAAATAAAAGAGAAAGCAATGCATTATATAGACATACCATTATTTGCCCCCTGGCAAAGTATAAGTTTTTTATTATAGAAGAAATTAGGAAAGATGAGAGGGGTGGCTTATGGGAAACTCATATTGAATACCGGGAATTGTATTGGCAGATTATTTTGGAGGCAAATAAATTCCCTGGTTTAAATAATATTTCCCTTGCCACCGTTCTCAAGTTAAGAGCAGCTAGATTATAAACACGTACCAGTGTGTTGACCATGGTTCATGTTTTTATATTCAGAGATTCAGAGAACAAGGACCTGCTAAAAACAATTGCTGCTTTGCTTCTAGTGCCTTCCAAGTTCATTCTCATTATTCCTCTGTCATCCCTGCTAATATCTTAATGGGCTAAGCTCATGTTGCATTCCATGCATCAGTTACATAGTCACATTCGATACTTGGTTTAAAGGATTTGGCATTATAGTTAGATAAAGTATGATGCTCAGAAGATATGTTCTTCAAAGACTTTCTGCAAAACAATCACCAGAGAGATAAATTTATTAACTATTCAAACAGAAATTTCTGTGGAAGATAAAGCAGCTTTATCTCTTCTGACTGATAAGGAAGGGATTTTACCATTAAAGTAAGGAAAATCTGGCCTGTAGAAACTGCATTCAAGAAATATGTGTTTAGAATGAGAATATAATACAGCAAATCCCTGTAGCTTGAATTTAACATTTGTAGGATGAATGCTGCATATAGTACTGCATGTAGTTTGGGAATAAACATTAATGACTATGTACACATATGTGTGTATGTATGTGTGTGCATGATAGTGAGTTGCATGCATTCTATTCTTATTCTGCGCACTGAGCAGCGTCGGGCAGCGCCGCCTAAACAGGTTTAAACTATTCCAGGTTCCACAAAGTCTGTTCTTCACTTTTTCCCTTAGAACTGTTCAAACTCTCAAAGTAATTACTCTATTCTCTTTCTAAAGCCCTGCACTTGCTCAGCTCTTATAAGGAAATACCAACTAACTAAAGCACTACACCCTCCTTGACTTCTCATAAGTATTAGGCTTCCGATTGGTCCTTCCTGATCAAGTGAACCTTCCCTAATCTGATTAGTAAAAAAACAGTTCTCTATACTAATCTGGTATGTCCAAGGGTCAGTTTCAAGGTTGCTCTCCAGTCTAGCTGGTGAATCTGGCAATTTTGAGGCAATGTTACAATTGTCTTATGTACACAGACAACCCTCTCCTCCTTCCAACAAACTCTAATACATGTGAGAGATGCAGTTACACAGCCAAACTGGAGGTAGAGCTCTCTCAACCCAAGACTGGCACAGTCAGTCAGGAGGAAAAGGTAACCACTCACACTACAAATCCAGTCTCACACAGACCTATTGCATCTGCATACCCAACACATAAACACACAAAAAACATATTCGGAGGCTCTAAATAAAAATCTGCCTAAACAGCAAAGACCTCCTAAGCAGATATCCAAGCAACAGCCACCCCTCAACAATGCCCACGAATCACATATCTCACAAAATCAGTGTGCCTCACAGTCACAGCCCTTAAGGCCAAACAACACACCAAATACACTTGTTATAGGGGACTCTATTGTCCGGCACACTGATGTCCCGCTCACTAGACTGAACAAGGAGAAGGTCACTGTAAGCTGCCTGTCAGGTGCCAGGATCCACCACATAACGCAAGCACTCAGGTCACTCCAAAGCAAGTACAAGTATGACTCCGTCATTGTCCATGCTGGTTTGAATGACCTGAGATGTACCTCCCTGGACTACATGAAAAGAGACATAGAGGAGCTCTCTGACCATGTAGCCCAGGCTGGTATGACCCTGACCTTGAGTAGCATCTTGCCCTCACCAAGAATGATGCCACAGTATAAAGACAAAATGATCAGTTTCAACAATTGGCTAAAGTATTGGTGTCATTCAAAGGGGATCCAGTGTCTGCCAGCCTAGGATGACATGCTCGACATGCCACGTTGCTTCGCTAGGGACGGCTTGCACCTGTCACCCTTAGGCTTTTGTATACTGGCCAAGGCTCTTGCCACCCCCATAGTGCCTTTTTTAGGCAAGGATCAAAGGACAAACCCACCTCCATAGGCAACCCAAGGATAAAAAAACTAAAGGTAATGTTACTCAATGCCAGAAGTCTAAACCTCAAGATGCACGCACTCGAAGCTCTACTCATTATGGTGAAAATCGATGTCTGTGCAGTAACAGAAACCTGGTTCAAGGCTACTGAGAGCACCCCAGCACTACCAGGTTATAACTCATACCATGCGTTTCGGCCCCAAATCTCAGACCGAAGCACAAAAGGAGGGGGAGTATCTATATTCATCAAAGATACCTACACCTCCAGGTTAGTGGCACTGCACGAAGCATTGGAAACCATCCATGTAACAGCGGGCAAAACTGCCTTTCAGTTTGTAGCCTGCTACAGAACATCCTCCCTATTACAGGAACCCCACTTGGCATTCCTGAGAACACTGGAGAATATGAAGGTCTCTCCAAACACTATGTTATTGGGTGACTTCAACTACCCAAACATTGACTGGGAAAACTACTCAAGCCCAAACACCCTCGCCCAACGGTTCCTTGAATTTATAAACTCTAACGCAATGGAACAACTGGTCACCACTCCCACAAGAGGGATCCTGGTCATCACCAATGTGGGGACTCTATGTTCCACACCAGAGGTAAAACCCTCACTGGTAAGATCAGACCATAAACAAATTTCCCTGGGCATCCATATCCCGTTCCCACCCCCAGCCAAGGAAATCAGTGTAAAGAATTTCTCAAAAGCCAACTTTGCACTTCTCAAGACTGAGGTGGAATCCTTCAAAGCCCCTGTGCCAGAGGATAATACAGCCCAATCCGCAGAATCTTTTACAAATGCATTCTATGAGCACCTGCAGAAATGCATGGATCATGCTATCCCAAATAAAACCAAGACTCACTCCTCCAAAAACAGGAGACCGGTCTGGTGGCCGGTAATAAGCTATACAACAGAAGGAGGAAACTACTACATGACAGAGCAAAATCCCAAAAAGGGAAGGCATCTTTGATCAGTATTAGCAAGAAACTTCAATCCCTCATAAAATCATCAAAGGCCAGTTTCGAAAGAAAAATTGCCCTAGACACTATAGATAATCACAAGGCCTTCTTTAGTTATGTCAGGAAAATGGGCGGAAACTCCCAGATATGCTCTGAATTGTTGCATAAAGGTACATAATATACCGAACCTGCAGACATAGCCAACATCCTGGCAGACAGATTCAGCGCAAACTCCACCCCCTTCCCCCCCAAAGGAGCAAATGCTTATCCCAACTGAATGTAACCTCCCTGACATCCCAGATGCACAGGTGAAAGCTGCCCTCTCCAAAGCAAAAAACACAGCATCTATGGGACCGGACGGTGTCCCAGGCTGTGTCTTACACGAGCTCCAAGAAGAACTGAACCCTCACATTAAGTCACTGTTCAAACTTAGCCTTACTACAGGATATGTACCC
>NC_056732.1:812804370-812969370 GCF_019279795.1 Protopterus annectens
TATATGTTGCTGGAAGATTTGCAGAATAAGAATTTCATTGTACTTTGTAACACTCTCTCAAGTACGCATAAAAGTTGAACTGAAATTAATTTTAACCATCCTTTTCTAAGGCATAGGCACAAATCCTTGCCATCTAATTGCCCCTAGGGACCATGTATTGGCTAAAATTGGGTTATATTGACTAGGCTTGTAAGAGCTTTTAAGCCATTGGCCTAGTACTCTTCGATGAACATATGCTGTTGTCACAATGTTTTATTGACATATAGTTTCATAGGTGTGTATTAGGCTAATGACCACAAAGGGCCTTTTTAAGCCTAGCCATGCATCCCAAATCTCTGACAAATTCTGGTACCCTTGACAAATATAAGTAGGGGCTTGGGAGATTAAACATTTACAATCAGGGGCCTGGGAGAGGAACCATTTACAGGCTGCCTGTGTCCATTGGATACATAGATGCCAAACCAGGGATGAATTTCCTGTTTCATATCCAATTGTCCAAGTTACACCCAAATTGGATTAGAGAAGAACTCTGCTTTGCATATATGGGCAGCCTGTTCCAGAGAAGGGATAGTCTCTGGGATACATGCCTGTCTCTCTACCAGGTCCTATTTACATCACAGGCAAGGTTTAAGTCTTTAGAAGAGGTAATTCTGGTGATATTTGTTTTGTGGATATGCAGGAGGTGCATCAGGGTGGGGCCTGACAATGCCTTGTATGCCAGGCATAGATGTCCTTTCAACAGCCTGGAGGAGACAGAATACAGGGAAGGGCCTTGAGGCAGTCTGCACTGGACATATTATTTACACCTTGTATTCTTTTAGTGAGGATCCTGTGTAGATGTTCCAATCAAAGAATGTTCCTGGTTAAGGGCATACCAAAGGGGACATTGTACTCAAGGACACATCTGATGAATGCCGGATACAATGGAACAATGACTTATTAGGACCTAGATGCCATACCTTTGTTTATAAACTGCATGACATGCAATGATTTTCTCACTACTGTAGACACATGGTTATCAAAGACTAGACAGCTGTCTATGTGTGTCCCAAGTCTCTGACTACTGGGTCAGCTCTTACGGGTGTGTTGTCAATATGATAGTTACCAGGGGTGGATGACTTCCTGAAGGATACTATCATGTATTTCTTGGCATTTAGTTTTAGCCCATGGCTTTGACACCAGTTATTCTTCTGTATCAACCATTTCTGAAGAACATTTGTGTTAGTGTGGGCTTCTAGGACTGCTCCTAATTTGCAATCATCTGCAAACTTAATCAACCAGAGACCATTGACATTGGCCTTGACTTCAGAGAAGTAAATGCCAAAAATAATTGTCCCCAGGACTGATCCCTGAAGGATTCTGCTTGTGACTGGCCTGCTTGTAGAGGATGACTCCCAGTTCTAAATTTCTGGGTCCTGTTTGTGAGCCAGCTGGCTATCCACTGGGGGACATAAGGGTTTACACCTAACCTCTTGAGTTTGTCAACAATGTCTGAGTGGAGTATTGTGTCAAATGCCTTAGTCATGTCAAGGTAGGTAGTGTGAACTATTTTTCCCCCTCATCAATTGCTTTGATGAGTTTCTCAGAGAAGTCCACCAGGTTGAGTAGGCATGACCTGCCCTTAATGAAACCAAATTAGATTGGGTCCAGTGTCTGAAGGAGTCCTATGCCATTAATGTTCATTTCGATCAAAATTCTTTCCATGGCTTTGCATATGTGACTAGCAAGACTTACAGGACTATAGTTTCTAGGATCTGTAGATGGCCTACCTTTCTGCAAAGGGATGACTGTTGTTGTTCTCCATTTGTGAGGCACAAAGCCTTTTTGGAGGCTACAGTTAAATAGCAATTCCAGAGTGCCTGATAGGTCATGTCTCATGCTATTTAGCAGGCATCCTGGAAGACTGTCTAGGCCTATTAACGTAGTATTCTTAGCCTTAGAGAGAGCATTAAGGACTTGTTCCCAAGTGATAGCAGTGTGAGTTATATTTGATGGTATTTCCTGAGAGAAGTTGGGGGGAGAGAGGGGTAAAGTTGGAGCTGAATTCATCAGCCAGAAGGTTTGCTTCTGACTTAGTATAGGAGGTTCCATTAACAATGAGGTCTGCACCAAAGTGTGTATTCCTTTGAGGTTGAGGAGATAGGTAAAGAATGTCTTGTGGTTGTCCTTGGCCTAAGAGGCCAAATTTACTTCAAATGTGGCTTTAGTAGACTTTCTTTATCCTTTGAGTTGTTTGCTTAGTTTGAAGAGTGTACTTTCACCCTGCTGGATTCTACAAACTCCTACATTTTGCCATGATTTCCTTCCTTTCATTATATATATTGATGTTGTGATTCCACCAGGCTGGCTTGTTTTTTGAGTTAGTTCTGTACTTCTTTCTGGGGAGGGGGGGGTTAAAGCTACCTCTATGAAGCTATTAATGTACTTGTATATGGTTTCTGTGAACAGTTCTACATAGCCAGCAGTATTCCCAGGGTTTATGGGGGCTTGAAGTGTTGCCAGGTTATCACTTAATAGTAGGATGTTAGCCTTAGAGTAGTTCCCAAATATTCCAGGATTAGCTAGGATTGCGGGTTTTACTTTTACTTCAAAGTAGACCATTTGGTGGTCTGACCTTACCACAGATGACATTATACTATGGGGTGGTGTGCAGTACTCTCCAATTCTAGTGAGAACCAGATCCAGTATGGCTGCACCCTTGGTCAGTGTATTGACAATCTGGTCTAGGGAATTTGGATTTACAAAATCCAGGAATCTCTGTGGCTGTACATTTGTTATCGTATACGATTCTCAGTTAATAGCGGGGTAATTAAAGTTACCCATGAATGTAGTATTGGGTTGGATGTTGAGTGTTTCCAATAAGTTTAAATACATGCTATGGGTTTCCTGGGTCATAAAGGATGACCTGCAGCTTGCAAGGAAGTGGCTTGGGATTTTGCCTATGGTGATTTGAATGTGAAGAAGCTTAAGTGCATTGTCCTTTATGAACTGTC
The DNA here is from genome assembly GCF_019279795.1 of Protopterus annectens. Lineage (NCBI taxonomy): Eukaryota > Metazoa > Chordata > Ceratodontiformes > Protopteridae > Protopterus > Protopterus annectens. The sequence goes on from NC_056732.1 coordinate 812,807,364, forward strand.
CAGTATACCTCTCAACTTCTTGCAGCAAGACATCTATACAAAGTCATAAATAATGTGGGGACAAAGGCCCAAAATAGGTGCAATTTTTAAATACTGCTCTTACAAGCTCATAAAATTGATAGCATAGACGGTTTTGCATCAACATGAATTTTCTGAAGACTATGAAGTCTGAAACTGAAACGTCTGTCATTATTTTCTCACTGTAATTTTCAATGACTTGCCAATATTTTGCCAGAAAATCACAATTTTATGAACAATGGACCAAAAATATGAGGCAAAAATCTGGAAATTATGTGAAAATCTGTACAGTTAAGAGATAAGTTATCAAGGTATATTTATTTTTAATGTAAATTGAGACACTTCCACATTTAGTCCCTGCCTGTATAGTAGCTGGTCTGAATGTGTGGGAGGCCTTATAGCCTTGCACTGCTGGTGTGCTCTCCATGGCTTTAAACCCTGTATTAGTGACAACACAGACGTCAGTATTCCTAGGGAGATGAGTTTTTTGCTTAGACTCCTAACATTGAGCAGTAACACCTTTAGATTTTTCTTGGTTTTGATTTGCTATATCACACATATCTTCCTGCACTATTTAATTAAAAATCAAGGTATGTAAATGTCTTTCTATTTTCTGTGATCTTTGATGTCCCATTCTGCAAATTGTTTTCGGTATTGCCTTTATAAGCTTCTTTTCCTGCACATGCACGTAAACTTATAGCTTAGCACACACTACAGGCATTGCCCATGCCAGTCCACTATGCTCTATATTCCTCTCCACCTTAACCAATTTTCACCAAACCCATAATCTACTTCCTTTATATCCATTGAGACCGCACCTCCATTCCATCTGCCGTACTATGGAACAACGTCATTACCTTAAAATATGCCATTTCTAAACAGCAGTAGTAATGTAGTCCCATGCATCCTCTGCTTCTGCTGCAGGTAGGCAACTTAATTAACTCTTAACACCCCTGCAGATAATATCAGGAAGATCCTTTTCTTTCTTGTTACATCCTCTACTGCTGGCAGTACCAATGCATCAATTTTCTAAAATGTCTTCCAGTGGGTGCAGCAATAATCTTCCCCAAACTTCATCCTCACCTCCTGTTGGGTATAGTACATCACTTTTCCCATTAGCACCATCCTCTATCAGCTTCAGAAGTAGCGCGAGAATGTTCCTTCTTATTCCATTTCCCTTTGTGTATGGCGGTATCAGACCTTCTTTCACCTTAGCCCACTCTTGTAGTATTATTAGTAGTAGACACCTTTCCCCTAACACCATTCTCATTTACTTGTGGCAGAATTAGCTCACTTTTTCCATTTAACAGCTTCCTCTGCTAGTTCCAGCAGAAGTTCTCTTCTCCCCTTAACATCTTCAATCATCAGGTAGCAGTAGTAGATATCTCTGTCACCCAGTGATAGTGATTTCTCCCTTAACACACTTTACTCTTTGCAGCATCTTCCTCTATGTCTGGTAGTGACAGCAGAGCCCTCAGCTGACAGCAACACCTCTAAATGCAACCTTCAAACACTCACTGCATACTGTAGATCTGGCTAGTGTGAAACTTAACTCCTTCCACAACTCACACCTACATCTCATTTCAAGCTTCAATTATTCCACTAAATTTGACCCCCTCCCCAATGCAACTCTGCTATTTTTATTTGCCACTTTTGATTACACTGTTTACTTCTCTTATCTCAATTAATCAGCCACTCTTTGTTTTCCAGAACTCACAAAAGTCTGCTTTTGAATCCATACCAATTCCTAACCTACTCATTCTATTAATTCATTTTTACTCCAAACCCACAAACATTCCCATTATTTATAATATAAGATCCTCCCCATCCACCACAAGCCACTATTTTAAAGGTGTTTCTCTTATGTAAAGAAATTGATAAAACCAACATTTTTCTTCTGACCATACAAAAGTTATAGACTATGGACTCCATTTATTTGCTGACAGAGACATTAAACTAAATCCATTACCTTCAATCAATCACAGTTCTTTTAAACTAATAAACCCAAAAGTCATCACCACAAAAACTCCATCAGTGCTTACCTAAACTGTTAGAGTATGTCTAACAAAACTTACCCTTTAGAAGTATAGGTAGCCTGTGCTCAACCCTTCATAGTATTGCTTGTTCAGGCACAGCTAAGGAGGGATTCCATTTAATCCCTTTACTATCAACAACCCCTTCTTAGTCCATGAAAACAATTGTCCTGGCCTAATAAAAGTTAGTATAGTAATCTGCTAATACATAAGGACCTAACTGCTCATATTATCGCATCAGTCACTTCTGTTGACTGTACTGATATAATGTAGATTACTGCAAAAGCAACCATAGGTGGTAAAACATATTTACTTATGTCCTGTCTATGTGTCTCCTTCTGCTTCTCTTCCTATAAGCAATTATTTTTAGGCAACATTTCACCATGTACCCACGATGGATACATAAACATAATTTTATCCTTCTGGGAAACTATAATTTAGACCAGTTTAGACCTATTAAATCTAAATTTGGGGCACAGTTCAGACTAGTAATCACACCTAGCTAATCACACAGCCCAGTCATCTACACCCTTCCCTCTAGTGACTCTCACACACCCTATTACTGATTAATTCTCCCCATCCCTTTCTCAACATCTTTCCCTCTCAGGTTCACTATATCGATATACTATGCTGCACAAACAGTCTTCCCCTCATTTAATCCAGTCACTGCCTCATTACCCTCTAACATGGCTTTTTTTAAACACCTGTTTGATGTCATTCAGAGCAATTTCTTTACTAAATGCCCAACAGAAGTTTGTTAACAAGCAGGAGAGTGCATCTGAAAACTGTTCCTTGGATTATGCTACAAGTAAATGACAAAAAGAGAAGAATGATTTATTGTGTTTCAATTGTAAAGCTGTTAATCCTCCAAAGAGCCACAAAAGTCGCGTAATAGCTAAATCTTAATGAAAACAGTTCACTTTATTAACGCACTTCACAGACAGCAAACAAATCGCGTGCTGAGTTCTAGTGAATTGTAAAACTGTGCCAAAATGTTAAATAGTAAACCAGACAGGGACTTAAAAGAGAATCCTATGAGTTAAAGTTGCCTAATAAGAAGCTGTGGTTTAGAGGCTTAGTAGCTTTCAAAATCTACAAAGTGTACACCATTGTCGAGGCGTGTGTCTAATTTTCCCATTTTCCTCCCTGGGAGGGGAGTTCATTAAAGTTGCAGGATAGTAGAGTGCTAGAGTGCTAGCCAAAGCAGGACATGTGGAAGTATATTAGAATTTATGAGCAATAAAAGCCTGTTTATATTCAAAAACATGAGCAACACGTGTAAGTTCACAAATATGTGTTCATTGTTAAGGTGATTACTACCCACAGGGATAAGGCGAGCTCTGAGCTGACACAAGGCACCATTTCTACTAACTGCTAAGATGAGAAATTAAACTCAGCAAGCGACATGTTTCAAAGAAAATTCTCACCTCCCACCCATATTAATAATCTCAAACCAAAACAATATATAAAAAGTCAAATGGAAGTGTGAATAAAATCATTTGTGGAAGGTTAAGAATAGTGAATAATAAACAACTAGATGCATGTGCACTCTTAACGCCATTAAGTGAAGCAAAAGCACATGTCTGATGTTCCATCAATATGCCAGCATGTATGTATGAGTAGTACATTAATAAACCACTCACAGATCATTAAGGTAGTGAGAAGAGGTGAAATAGAGATAAAGTTTAAAAGCACAACACCATTAATTAAAATGTAAGAAATATCTGTTTTGAAAAATGTCATTATATAATAACAATATATAATGTTCAGGTGCAGTCATACCTCTCAACTGACCAGATTTGCACAGACTATCCATATTTTTGCATCATATTTTTTGTTAATTCCTCATAGAATCTGTGGTTTTCTGGAAAATCTCTGAGGGTTGAAGCCACTAAATAATAACATACATTTGAGTTTCAGACTTCATATCCTTCAGAAAAATGCATGCTAACACAAATCTATTACTCTAGTAACTTTTTGAGTTTATAAGAGCAGCATTTAAAATTATCTCTATTTTATGGCCTTTGTCCCCTCATTATTTTAGGCTTTGTTCAGATTTCTTATACTAAGTAGTTGAGCAGTATGGATGTAATAGATGTAGGTTTATCCATGACTTCCTTTATTTTATCACACTGACATTGTTCTCACAAGCAGATCATGCCATAGGTTCATAGGTTAGTACTAAGCTAATTGCCCTTGTGAGCCATTTTAAGCCTAGCCAATTATCCCTTGTGAGACTCAAACCCCGCACCTTGTGTTGGTAAGGCAAACACCTTAACCATTAGGCCACCCTCCCACCCCAGCTGTGGATAAACTTAATTAATAAGCACACATTCATATGATACATACTGCTTAAATATGAACTGAATTAGTGACAAAAGTTGTTTAAACTTTAACCATTTGAGACTATGAAGGACAAAGCAGCAGCATACTGTCCAGTGATGTCCTGCAGCAAAAATCCCTAAGCTTCTGTAGATTAGTTAAAATGTGAGCAGAACCTTGATGATATGGATACAAGTTCATATTAGCAGCAGATAAATGAGCACCCAGTGAGATAAGTGAATTAGTGCTATACAGCTTATCTAACTATTGATTGTTTTGTGCACATCCATGTTTTTATGCTTTTTAAACTGCAATTGGTTATCAATGTTGAGGTCATGTAACACTGCTGAGACTACTTGCTCAGCTGGTCACTTGAGCAAAGAGTGTAATGTATGACAGCCTATCGCTAGTTAGGTGGTGGTACTGGGATTGTCTGGTGCTAGGTTAGTGATGTTAGAATTTCAGAACCTTTGATTCTTGCTTGCATCAGAACATAACTTTGGTTTTATAGCACTAAAGTACAGTCTCACAATTTTAAGTCATAAATGCAGAGGATCAAACTGGTTTGTGGTTTGGCACTGACAGTGATGGTTCCGTTATGCACAAATATTCTGGAATAATTTCTTTTTAATTGTATTTCTGTTTATAGTAGGGCCACAAAACCCTGCTATTCAACACCTAAGTTACATGCAGTACGCTATTCAAGTGAAAACTCACAACTCTGTCTGGTTATATAGCATTTGCAAAGAATAGGAAAGACGGTCGTAACAATAAATGTATCAGTTTATATTTAAGTCCACTTTTTGGCACATTTTCATGTCCCACTATCTGATCACGTTTTTTTCTTTTAGATTTGTGAGGTCTCTTGACTCAGTGCATTCAGGTTGACACCTGGACTTTTGAATTTCACTGTTTTATGTCACCCATCTCTTTGTCTGCTTTACTTGCTGTTCTTTTTGTTGCTCAAAGGCAGCCAATAAACCTTATAAACTCAGGCCAAAGTTAACTCTTTTTGCTTGAAGATAGTACAGACAGAGACACTGGGAGCTGCCACAAAATGTGCCCCATTTTTTTCTTTAAGTCTTATACATCACTGTGAATTTATGTCTTACACATTGCTGTACATGTGTCCTGACATAGAATGCAGTACAGCAACACATGAGAATTCAGCACAGGCTGCTTGCTTCCAATGCATGTACAACTTTTCAGGCTGCTTTGCTCTTTTGCAATGCTTTGTTTCAGCTTTTCAGGCTGCTTCTCACAGAGAACTGTGTACGGCTGCATAGGGGGACGTTCACAGGTGCCGGAAGCTGTTGAAGACTGGGAGATGGAGGGTGAGAGGGCACTTAGTGATCTAAAAAGGGCAATTTTTTAAAAACTATTTACTACCACAACATAGGTTCACTTGGAGGGCATTTTAAGCCTAGCAAATTATCTTTTGGTGCTTGAATTACCATTTTCTGATTGGTCTTACCTATCCCATTGCTGATAATTGTATATTAGCCATAGTGAGAATAACTGTGATCATACATAGATAATTTGAAGGGACCCATGTAAGGGATGCAGCATTTAGGAACTGCCTCTATCCATTAGTGGCATGACAGGCAATCCTGGAGTACATTTTCTATTACCCATCTTTAGGTCCAAGTTGCATTTGAATATGGACAGGGATTTGCTTTGTATTACTTGAATGGATAGTCTGTAACCCCCTGCTGCTCCAGCAGCAGCCCCCTCCCCAGCCACTCTAGTGTTCATTACTTGGCTATTTCTCCTCATTTATCTTAAACACTGTTCAAACCTGTCAGCATGCATGCCGTTTTCTTATTCACGTTTACAATGATTACAGAAATTGAAATAAAATAGCTCAAACACTGAGCTGTTTGCTAAACAAACAATACAGTCTCGCAATGAAAACAGACTTAGCATGAGCAGTAAACTTCTCTGCCCTTGAAACTTACATTAATTGAAAGGGCATGAAAACCCACATTCATTTTGCATCTGGTCAGTGGAGGACTAAGCTTACTTCTGGCTTGTTTTCCAACCATAGCCTCTTTACACATGTTTAGGGCCATGCATACATATATGTGTTCTTTGATTCACCTTCTTGATTGTATTAAATTATATTCCTTGTATAATACAGCACCACTTGTTAGAATGTTTTAAATTTGTAGTTTTGAACAGTCTTCTAGTAAGCAATGAAACAAAATGTATGAACCAATAATGACAAAACTGCCAATTTCAGAAAATTTCAACCATAAATGGCCACTTTTTTTGTCATTACAATCCACCAGTATTCGTAAATATGCAAAATCTCTACAGGAGTAAAGTCATCTAAGTAATTCCACATTAAAGGGAGCTGTAACTAGTGAAGAGGTTGCTGCTAGCAAATAACTTTATATTTAATTGTTTCATCTACAAATAAAGTGCCTGTTGCACCTGAAGAATACATTTTCGATGTTATGTTAAAAAATGATAAGCTAGTAATATTGCAATAGGGAATGGATGGCAAACTAGTAACAGGCTCATAGTTATTAGGTAACACCTCCAGAGGAGGACATTCACAGGACTGCAGCATCCACATTCTTTAAAGTACAACACAGTACAGCATCACCGATCCATCTGCATACTGTGGGAGTAGAACCCACAACCTTCTGCATCAAAAGCAAATATATGACCTGCTGTGCTACTAACAATACAAATCAACTTGGAATAAGCAGCACTAAACATCTCTTCCTCTGAAGCTCTCAGCTCCTTGTAAAATCCACTTAACACAACTAAATCTCTTAACGTCACACAGAAGAAATCTGGAAAAAGTCAAAATTTATTTTGGGGGGGGGGGGGCAAAGGCCCATAACCAGGAACACATTTTAAATATTACTTGTATAATCATAGAGAGCTGCCAGAATAGTGTTCTGTGTTACCATGTGTTTCCTAAAAAGATAGGAAGACTGAAACTTAAAGGGCTATCATTATTTAATGAATTCAGTTCTCACTGATTTGCCAGAAAACCACAAATTTTAAGAGGAACAGACCAAAACTATGAACCAAATATTCTATGAAAATCTAGACAGTTGAGAGCTATGGGCTCAACTTCTTGAATTACAAGTGGTGGCACGGGTAGAGAATTCAGGTTCTTATACCTAAGGTACAGGGTTTGAGCCTGAGTAGCACTAACCACCAGGTATTCATAACTGGGGTACTTTATACACACACCTTTCTAAACGAATCAGCAAAGGCAAAAAAACACACACACAATACCTCGGGAGCAAACCAAAAGCCTTGTACTTAAATGAAGTGAAACTCTCATTGCCATAGGTGTTGACTCTGGCAGCAGGCTGTATTTAAATTCATGTTAGTGTGCGCAGCAATGATGTGATTAGGAACATAGTTCTTCCATGTGCTTTTGTGTTTAAATTCATGTTAGGGTGCAGCGCATGCATGAGTCTTCTGTTGGTCTTCCTTAAAGAAAAACACCATGGAGCTTTTGTCTTTGTCATTACAGGTCTTGCAGCTGTAAAAGTGTGTGTGTGGGTGGGGGGGGGGGGGCACTCCCTCCCCCTCGCTCTATGGTTCCAGTGCCTATGAAAATGTTCCACTGCTTTGGCTTCAACTTTTCAGGGGGAACGTATAACTACAGGTCATGTATGTATGTTTCAGGCTGCTTTTCACAAAGAACTTGGAACTACAATGTGTGTGTATATAAAATGCTCTGCTTAGGAATGGCAGGTAAGTTAATTAGTTTGCTCAGGCTAAAACCCTGTACCTTGGTTATAGGAGAGAAGAGACTTAATCCTGTACACCAACTTCCCAATTGACCAGAACTGATTGAAATGTGCTGAAATGGATATGTTTTGTCTTTTATTTGTTCATACATTTTGTCTCATTGTTTAATGGAAAAAAATCATGACTGCAGGGGTGAATATAAGTTTGTGCATTTTCAAGGAATGTGAGTTTCAAGTGAAGAGAAGTTTACTGTACTAAATCTGTTTTCGATGGGCAACTGTTTTGTTTAGTAAATAGTCATCAGCATTTTTGCTATATAATTGCAAGGTAGTGTCAGTAGCACAACAGGAAGCATGCTTGCATTTTATGTAAAAAAGCTGTGGGTTCTGCTCCCACACTATATAAATGGAAAGCTGATAATTTAAGAGGGGTGTGTTGCACTTCTAAGTGTGCTGTCCTTTGGATGAGATGTTAAACCGAAGTTCATCTGTCTGTGTTAATGATGGATGCTATGATATCTTTAATATCCACCTGAGCTATCAAAAAGAGTAAAGTTCCCCAATACCCTGGCCAAATATTACCTAGTATTATGAACACTGTCAATTGTCTCCCCTGAAAAGATATTACTAGCCTAGTGGGAGTAACCTGGTCGACAAGGGATATTTATACTAGAAGTTTTAAATTAAATCATTATCTATGCCTTCATTTTAAAAGTAAAGAAGAGAATACGATGCACTCTGACAGTTTTGATCAGTGTTTATGCCAACTGGAGTGAGAAAGATGAGTAATGGGACACCAGAATGACTGTGGGGGGACCTGGTCCATGCCTCTGCCTAGGACCCCATTTGACTGAGATCCATTTCTGAGACAGTGCCATCTGACTATTGTAACCTTTCTAGACTCTCAGCTAATTCTGTAACCTCATTTTGGAAGATTTATAACAACATTGTGAGGAAGCATCATTTATTTCCTCTTTTTCTTTTAAGCAGATTTTCTGAAATGATCTATCCTGTTTTTTGTACAAGTATTCGCTTCTTAACAATACTCAAGTTCTGCCATTCAGACTAACATCTTCCAGTTTACTTAGAAACAGAACAAAAATCATTAATTTCAAGTAAGGTTTCAATTTGTAAATTGGTGACACGACTGCAAACCTTTCATTTGCCTATGCATGACAGGGACAATCTGGTGCAGAATCATTCTATTGCATCAGGCGTAGATGGCCAGCACTGTTTTTTTTTTTCTGGCTAACTCATATTGCGGTTCCTCAACAGAGACTTGTTTTACTTCCTGACAGCAGCACTGGTGTTTCACTTATTATTACTTTTCCTCCCATTTTCATTACAGCCAATTCACAAGCAATTCACCAAGTTTGTACACAGTTTTGTTTCTGCCTTTCTAGTGTTATACAGCACTGAACCTCCTTTTCACTTTCAGAGGGGTTTCTTTTAATTCAGCACCTCTTTCTTGCCATACACAGCAACGATTCTCCTGTTTTTCCTGTTAGAAGATTTAACCTTTAGAAAGCAGCTGGGTTTACCTCTGTGCATCAATACCCTTGAAGCATTTTAGAACTATCACACCATTAGGCTAAGTTCATTAGTATGTCTGAATTGTGTCAGGAATGTCATACTGTAAAGCTAGTATTCATAGTCATTACACAAACTTGTTATGGGTATCTGCACCATCCTTGAATAAGCATAGCTAGGCTGTGATTCATAGAGGCCATTTACATTAACATATGATTGCCACATATAACCCTAAGCAAATGAACTCGATGAGATGTTAATAAGAATGTATATAAAAGAGTGCATACTAATGAAGTGTTCTTTCACCCACTTGCGATTCATAATCATATTTTTATGCCATCCGCAGATTTGTTGTAAAAAGCAGAGTCACACCTATTCTATCTACTTTGCAGGTTCATAGGTTAAGAATAGCATAACTGTCCTTGCAGACCATTTTAAGCCTAGCCAGTTTCCCTTTCAAAAGTGAGAATCAAATGCTGAACCTTTTGGTTCTGAGCTAAGCACCTTAACCATGATGCTTGTAATCTGCATAGACGCTTGCTGACCATGTAAAAATGGTTTGTCCTTTCTCAGCCTTTCTCCATTGTTCTGTATCATTATTGCACATTAAATGCCACAGTAATGCACACAAATTAATCATCAAACATCACAAAAATGAAGCCATGCCTGCTATTCTACACATGCAGAGTCTAGGCAAGTAAAGTTGTGCTGAAGTAATGTTTGCACTAATATGAATACATTTCCATTGGTACAGAAGGTAGCTTGTTAAAAGATCTGTCCTTTCCTTAGACCCTACCATTTTCTTGTAATAATAATAATACTGTCAATTCTCATTCATTAGTGACACAGGAATCTTCCAGTAAAGACACATATTGAGCCAACTAAACATGCTTGCCACATCAGTACTTCTGAATTAAATGACTGCATTAAAACAGGGCCCTAGCCAGGGTAATATATCAGGGCATCCCCAGAGCAGCGCCTCCTGTGGCAACCTCCTACCCCCCTGCAGTAGCCACCTTCCCAGCCATTCCAGTGTTCCACTTTGGCTATTTCTCCCCAGTTACTATAAACACTGTTCATACCTGTCAGTGTGCATACTGCTTTCTTATTTACTTCTTCAGTGATTACAGATATTGAAATAAAATAGCACAAACACTAATAGCCATTTGCTAAACAAGCAATACAGTCTCATAACAAAAACATAGACCATAAGCAGTAAACTTCGCTGCCCTTGAAACTTATATTCATTGAAATAGCATTAAAGCCCACAATCAAAGAAAATGTATCTGTCCAGTGAAGGATTAAGTTTACCTTTGGGCTATTTTCAAACCATAGGCTCCTTGCATACATTTTCACACCATGCATGCATGCATGTATGTGTTCTTTGATTCACCTTCCTGATTGTATTGAATTATATTCCTTGTATAATACAGCACCGCTTGTTAGAATGTTTTAAATTTGTAATTTTGAACAGTAAGCAATGAAACAAAATGTATGAATCAAGAATGACAAAATTCCCCATTTCAGAAAATTTCAACCATAAAAGACCACTCAGACATCTGTCATTACAATCCACCAATACTAGTAAATAAGCACAATATCTGCAGAAGTAAAAGTCATCCAAATAATTCCATATAAAAGAGATCTGTAACTAATGAAGAGGTTGCTACTGGCAAGCAACTTTACCTTTCAGTGTTTCATCTACAAATTCAGTGCCTGCTGCCCTTGAATTAATTGCCTATATAACATTAAAAAAATTGATAAGCTGGTAATATTGCAGTAGGGAATAACTGACAAACTAGTTACTAGGCATCTCATACAAAGGAGGGCACACTCAGCAGTGCCCAACTCCTATTCCCCCATAAACTGCACCAAATAATCAGCAGTCGAAAGGGCATTGCAATATCAGCACTTCATCTACATGGTGTGAGAAAAGAATCCACAGCCTTCTTCACCAAAGGCAATTATGCTACTAACATTGCTTTTAAATCCTACAGCATAAACAGTGGCTGCCATTTTCTATACAAAACAGCTAGTTGCACATTGAAAAACAGACAACATGAGAAACAGTAAACTTTTCTTCGCTTGAAACTCACAATTCCATGAAACTGCACTTAAAAGTCATAATCTCTTGAAAATTCACTCTAACTCATTCTCACAATTCTATCAGCAGTCTGGTAGTTCGTGTAAAGGATTCAGGCTCTTGTACACAGTGAAGCTCACTATTCCTTCAACAGTTTGGTAGCTGGTGTAGAGGATTCAGGCTCTTGTCTCCTGTAACCAAATTACAGGGTCAAGCCTGGTCAAGTTAATTGACTATCCTACCCCCCCCCCCCACTAGGGCATTACATACTATACCTCCATACCTCTCAACCTCTTAGCACAAGAAATCTGAACAAGGCCTAAAATAATGGGGGACAAAGGCCCAAAAACAGGGACAGATTTCAAATAGTGCTCTTATAGACTTAGAAAGTTGCGAGAATAATATGATTTGTCTTAGCACACATTTTCTGAAGGATAAGATGTCCGAGACTCAAATGTATGACATTATTTAGTTATTTCAATCCTCAGTGATTTGGCAGAAAACCACAACTTTTATGGGGAATAGGCCAAAAATATGAGGCAAAAATCTGAACAGTTGAGAAATATGCATACCTCTCAACCTCTTAGTGCAAGAAATCTGGACAAAGCCAAAAACAATGAAGATACAATGGCCCAAAATAGGGATATATTTTGAAAATTACTTTTTTTAACTTAGAAAGTTGCTAGAATAACATGATCTGTGTTAGCATGGATTTTCTGAAAGATATGAAGTCTGAAACTCAGATATATTTATTTATTTATTTATTTAATTTATTTATTTCCAGTTTGGTTACCGGGGAAGTCCACTGGGCCAACATGACCCATTTTCAGTGGAGGCCCGGGGAGAAAAGCTCCAAGAAAGCATTGTACAAATCCAGTCACAATAAAATACAGGAGTATACAAGATAAAATTGTAAAGAGTTAAAAAATAAGAATATTCACAAGCATAGTTAGCAGAATTCATAGAGAGAGAGAGGTTAAGGGTTATACAGTTTCCTTTGAGCAATGGCACTGAAGTGTTGAGTGTGGAAGTCAATTACATATATAAAGAGAGGAATTCTGGATATGCTTGCTTAACATGCACATTTTTGAAGTAGAAAACTATTCACATTATTTACATTATTTACAAAGTTGAATAATTTGTATTTTTATTTGTATAATATTTATTTGTATAATTGAATTTGTATAATAATTTACAACTACTACCTGTCTACCCCAACTACCTGTCTCCATAGGAATTCCCTTAGGATCCATCCTTGGACCCCTACTCTTTTCTGTTTTCACCAATAATCTAGCCTCTGCCACCAAACATGGCACACACATACAATACGCAGATGACTCAACCATTATCTGCTCAGCCCAGTCCCTACCCAAACTGCAAAAAGTCACACAGGAAGCCTTTTCCTCTGTTGAAACTTGTTTATCCGATGCCCAATTAATACTCAACCCAAACAAAACTAAACTACTCATCTTCCAACCCACCAAACATACTCAAAACAACTCTCACTTTAACATCACAGCAAAAGACAACACCACTATATACCCAACTGAACACACCAAATTGCTTGGAGTGGAAATAGACAATAAACTAAAATTTGACATTCACATATCCATGACTATAAAAAAGTCCACAAAAAACTTGGAGCATTATACAGAAATAGGCAACTTCTCACCAAAGCATGAAAGATTTCAATAACAAATTCCCACCTTATCTCCACCCTACTTTATGTCGCTCCAATATATACCAACCTAAGGCAATGCGATCTAAACAAGCTAGAGACCTGCTACAACAAAATCGCCAAATTCGCCACAGGGGAATCTTACCATAGTCACCACTGTCTCTCACTTGCTGAACTGGGCTGGCTTGGACTCCCTCACCTCCTTTAATGGTATCAACTATCACTCGGCCACAAACTAATATACCATCCACTAAATGTCCCATCCCTCCAGAATCTACTCCAACCCTATCGCACCACCAGACCACTAAGATCCAGCAACAAAAATCACTTGCAGATCACTAAAGCCAATAACTCTGCTGGTGAAGCACTATTCTCTTGCACCATAGCCAAATTATGGAACTCCCTCCCACCCACAATTACCTCCGTACCATCATGCACCCACTTCAAAACTTTACTAAAAGCACACCTAAAAACATGCTGGCTATGCCCTTGCAACTCCCACTCTAATATCACCCACCCCATCTAACCATTACCTTTGTTTCCACCCCACTAACTACCTTGATTATAGCAAGCTCTGATGCCCATAAGCCTAGTACTTATTATACAGCAGGAACTTCTTATTGTAACATTTGTTAATGTCTGTTATGTACTTCGCAGATAAAGATTCTAGTTGTCTACTGATGTAATATGTTCTTCATTTGTAAATATGTTTGTAATTAATTGCTATGTTAAATTGTTAATCACTATGTAATCCAATGTAACTACTGTCTGTTTATTTTAACTGTGGAGCTTTTCTCCCCGGGCCTCCACTGAAAATGGACCTACGTCCAGTCGGACACTCCCGGTCAACAAATGTAAATAAATAAATAAATAAAATTTACAGATTTCAATCTTCCATGAATTGCTAGAAAACCACAAATATTATGAGGAACTGGCCAAACATATGAGGCAAAAATCTGGTCAGCTGAGAGGTATGCATACCTCTCAACCTCTTACTGTAAGAAATTTGATCAAAGCCTAAAGTAATGGGGATACAATGGCCCAAAAATGAGGATAGATTTTAAATATTGCTCTTTTTAACTTAGAAGTTGCTAGAATAACAGGATTTGTAGTTGCATGCATTTTCTGAAGTAAAAGAAGCCAGAAATTCATAAGCAAGTCATTATTTAGTGACTTCAATCCTTTGTGAATTGCCAGAAAACCACATATTTTATGAGAAACAAACCAACACTACAAGGCTAAATCTGGGCCGTTCAGAGGTATGTTGAAACAAACACATGTGCAACCCACCCCCCACACACACACACATACACACACACCTTCTCTCTGCTCTCACACAGCAACACACATACATACACCTTATGTCTCACACAGTAACACATACATTTTCTCTTTCATACAGAATGGACCCACTAATTTGAATTATATACATATACATACACTTTGTCGATCATATGAACAGAATGGTTAGTTTAAATTACAAACACACATATACACACTTTCTCTCTCATACAGAAATGGAATGGCTACTTTAAACTACATACACACATATACACATACATATGTACACACACACACACACACACACACACACACACACACACACACACACACACACACACACACACACACACACATACACACACACACACACACACATACACACTTACCTTCTCTCTTAGAGGAACGGCTAGTTTAAATTCCTTATGTAAGTGTGGAATGTGTTTTGCATTTACTTCCTACTTTTGCAATGGCAATGCATGCATGGCTTTCCTTAAAGGAGAAGATGTGCATTGCCACCACGGTGTTTAGAATTTTTTTTAAATATATTATTAAAATGAATACTTAAGCCTCCTGGCCTGAGTGGGCTTTCCAAGCCATAGGGCTCTAGGTGACTGCCTATGTTGCCTACTGCTAGATCTGTCTCTGTTTATACTAAGTATGCAAAATCACTAAAAGTCACCAAAGTAAATGATTTCTGATTTATCGATAATAGTTTCCATTAATGCAGCAATGATTTCCCTTTTACAAATGATAGCTTACAGTATTCACCAAAATCATTGTAATATGCCCATTTTATGAATAAAACAAATTAACTCAGTCTTTCAACAGTTAGAACTGTTTCAAATTAATTTAAAATATTTCCATTATTTTTTCTAACTTTAAAAAGTACATTTCCCACCTAAATCAAATAATTCCAAAGTAACATGTCTATGTTAAATGTACGTAAGTTCACAATCATTTATGTGTTATATATGCAAATGAGGCCCTTTTACATTTATCTTGATGAATCACAGTAACACACAAAATGCATGGCACCTTATGCATGTAATTGGTTAACCTGCTTCTCTTCACATAAAATGTATCTTCAGGTACTTAAGTTTTTGTCTTAAGTAGGCATGCTTATCAACAAACCTGCACATGAATATAGTCAGAGTGAATAACATTCACCAACCACATTTGCATATCGACATAGCGCCACTCTTCATAGATTACTGCTATGCACATTGAAAAACCCGGGACTATGAATACTACCCTTAGTTTCAGTAATACTTTGCACAGCACTTGGAATTAACATTTAAACTTCAGTGAAAACATGAAGTGTAATCAACATTTCCTAGTATACATGCTATTGAACTACACAAAATGCTAGTCTCAAAGAAATTACAACACTTTTCATTTTTTAATTTTTTTTTATTTGGTTTTAAAATAAATAAATCAATTATAAAACAAACAAATAACAATGCACATAGGTCCATAGCTGATCAATACATCAAAGTAATACATATCAACAACAATTAATATTTTTCAAGCAAGTCTTTAAATTTAAGCCAATATTTATATGAATATATAATATTAGAAGTTGTCATCTTTATAGTATATAATTTACTACTGCAAACAATTTTTACCATACTAATAAATTCAACACTAAAGGGGACAACTTTACTTTTCCAATTTTAAGTAATTACTTTTCTGGCTATAGGAAGAATAGACCACAGAAGAGGCATGTGGGTTTGTGGAATTATCTCAGGAATCAGAGTATTAAATAAAACTAAAAATTTAGAAATAGTACATCTATCTGACTGTAGAGCTTGAATGAAGTTATTCAATTTATTTCCAAAAAGGCAAGATGAATTCACATTCATATACCATACATGTCTAACCAGCTATTATTTCAGAATCACATCTCCAGCATTTAATTCTATTTGATTTATACATAATTATAATTTTGTCAGGAGTGACAAAAGCTCTGTGTAAGAATTACCAAGTGAAAATTTTCCAACATCATGAAGATGCAGTTTTATCTGTAGATTTTAATATTATTTTCTTGTGTTCTTCAGAGAAATCTTCATTATTCATTTTTGAGGAGCAGTTCCAATAGTAATTGTCTAAATATGTGAAATCTAACTTAAAAATTGTATAAATTTGTGACAAATGTGATTTATTTTTCATTGCATTATTATTGATACTTATTCAGAATTCCAATAATTTGGAGACTAATTTATTATCTAGGTTAAATATTTTATTAATCTCTATGTTGACAAAGTCTCTAAATGTTTGTAAAATTAACCAGTTCTCAGAAATTTTGATTGTATTTGGACCTTAAATTTTTAACAGTATATATAACAGTACCATTTAAGAATTGATGCCAATAAATTAACTTGCTTTGTTGTTTCAATGCAAGCATTTTGTTGAAGTTATGAGTATCAAAGCAGTTATTTGCACATGCAACTGAAAACATAGAAAATATTAAGTCTTTAATATAACGGTTAGATTATGTGAACTTTTAGAAAGAGGAAATATTGTTATTTAAATAGGGGATTTGAGAAGAGGGTATAATTATATTTATGCAAAAAATCTTTTAATAACCATATGAACCTACCTGGGGCTATTTGTTTATGACTGGTTGTGATATATTTATTATTTACTAATAATATTTCTTGATGTATTCATTTCCATTTTGAATCATAAGATGAATTTATTCACAACATTATTACTTTTACAGTTGCTGAAGTAGCATACATTTGAATATCAGGAATCATATTCCACCATTATCCCAACAGTTTCTATACCAATCAAAGGAAACTCTTGGTTTATTAAGATACCAAAAACAAATTAAGAAGAATAGTATTTATCTTCTTCATCAATATTTTGCTGGCGATAGTACTAAAGATCATTAGACCAACAGTATTTTAGTGAAAATTTACCAACTTAATAACCAGTAATCATTCTTCCAGATCATAAGACCAACAGTATTTTAGTGAAAATTTACCAACTTAATAACCAGTAATCATTCTTCCATGGTAAAGACAAATCTGTTCCAATTTGTGACTAAACTTAAAATTTTATCAACAACCTGTTGAAAGTTTGTTTGTATCTTTTATTTATTATTATACTTAATGGTTATACCAAGGTATTTCATTTGATTGCTATTCCAATTGAAGTTAGAATATTTTTGTATGATTTTTTTATTTTTTTTACCAATTAATAATATACTTGATTTATTTTGATTAAATCTTAAGTTCAAGATTTCTTCAAACTGATTCATAGAACTAATTGTATGTTCTAATTAATTCTCTATATTTTCTATTGTGAGTAAAATATCATCAGCAAAGAGTTGAATCTTTAGTTCAAAATCTTCTTTTATTTTAATACCATTAGTGTTCTTATTAGATCTAATACTACTAACAAAGTGTTCTGATCTAATACCACTAGCAAAGGGTACTGTAGCTAATGCAAAAAGTAAAGATGATAATGGACAGCCTTGTTTTGGGAAATTTTGTAATTTAAATGAATTAGAAAGAAAATAACATATTTTAACATAAGCACAAATGTTATTGTATAACTTAGAAATTAGTGCAACTAGCTGAGGTGAGAAATTATACACTTTATGTGTGTTAAACCGGTATAACAAATTAACTGAGTCAAAAACCTTATCTAATTGATACTAATGATAGAAAGTTATTTTTTATTCTTATTTGCATAATCTATTAATGGATGTATTTTTATTATGTTATACTGTACTTGTCTATTTAAAATAAACCAAGTCTGATCATTGTTATTTAGTTTAGGTATCAGATCTATTCTGTTAACCAAAATGGACATGAACACAGTGACAAGGTAAATTCTAAATAAAGCAGTAAAAATAATTCATGTCATTTACAGTATCTTAGTGATTCAGTCCAGCTCAAAATACAATTCATTGTCAATAATCTTTCCTACCATTAACATGTTATTTAAAGCTTCTGTCTGGGATTCTGCTTCTGCCTCATGGACCTTTCACAGCTTTGCAGTAGTCTTCACTCTTGACATCCAAGTCCATCTCCAGAGAAAAACATGTTACCTTTCTCAAACATCTATAAATCAGACATTTATTTAGGCTATTCTGCATCATTATCCTTATGAGCAAAAACACAAAGCCATTGTTAGAGAGTACACACCACACTCACACACATACACACACACACACACACACACAAACACACACACACACACACACACACACACACACACACACACACACACACACACACACACACACACACACATACCTCATGTCACTCTTTAAAAGGAGCATGCAGTTATAGGCAACCATTAGCTTTTGACCTTCATGCAGAAGTACTGACTCAGTGGGAAAGTAGCAAAGTCTTTATATTTCTGCTCTCCTCATGGATAATCTACTATACTAAAAACATAGGTATAATCACAACAGCCACAGTGCTGGTACTGAGGAATATGCCGAATACCAAGGAATATAAAGGAATACATTAAACCTCTGCATCCCTTCTGAAAAAGTCTCAAACTGAATACTGATGGTCCTAATCTGTTTTACTGACTCAGATTACTGCACCCCTTTGAAACCATGGTTTCTACAACCACCTTTCTGAATTGTCTCCAAACAATGAAAATACCTGTTTTATTAATATTAGATCATGAATAATGTGAGCCACTGAAATTTAAAGACTAAAGTGTCCAAAGCAGGGAATAATCTGTATACCAGAAAAATAATCTTGAGGCACAGCTTCATCAATATCTACATTATACATATTATGAACAGAGACATTGCAGTCTTACAAAAACAAGGTTTTTAGTAAGAGGTGCACTTAAACTTAAACCACAGGAGGTCATGGACTAGTCAATAACTGACATGTTCATAGGTATATATTAACCTGTTAGTCTACAGAATATGACAGGCCTAGTCAATAATCAGAGGTTAGAATCAACCTCTAAACCTTGCATCTGTGAGGTAAACACATTCACCATTATGCCAAACCTTCAACCCTCCCTTACTCACTACTGACATAATTTCTGTTCACTAATAAAACAATGTAAAAATTTATTTCAAGCCTCATACTAAGGAAAGAATTTAGGAAATAAAAAAAAAAAACAGTAAAATAAGTCAAAACCTCTACCCCTGACTAAGTCAAAATGAATGCACTGAGTAAGACAAGGCCTACACAAGCAGTAGGTCTGAAACATGGCCATGGGCTTACAGTAGAAGCTAGAGAGAAAAGTGACAGTAATGTTAACAGGCCTCAGCTTAGACAGACAACCTATAAAGAAAATAAAAAAGAATGCCCGGAACTATAACTTATTACTATATAAACAATGTACACAAACAGGTTACAACTTGCAATATTTCTGAAAAAATCTAGTGCCTGGAAAAAATGAATGTAGAAATAATCACAAACTGCTTTTTGTATGTTGCATATTTCTTGTGTTGCAATTACAGTAGCAGGGGGAGTTATACTGCATCCAAGGACAAATGCTGACAAGCACCAGTTTCACATATTTAATTCTAAAATGAAAAAGCCCCAAACTACCTGAAAACATGAGGAGTCCTGTTGTTCTTCTCCAAAAGTATCCACCTGCTACAATACCTTAGAAAGTCCTGAGAAGAAAGAAACGGTTGTGAAATGCAGCCAACTTTTATTTCTAATACTACAGGAGTCCATTATGTGACAGCAAAGAGGAGAGTCCCAAAATAAGATAC
Source organism: Protopterus annectens (assembly GCF_019279795.1). NCBI lineage: Eukaryota > Metazoa > Chordata > Ceratodontiformes > Protopteridae > Protopterus > Protopterus annectens. The sequence continues at coordinate 812,827,744 of NC_056732.1, forward strand.
ATAGACATAAAATAATGCTGTTTGTTTCTTTAGCACGATTGATGTCACAGATCAGAAACCAGTCAGATTGTGAAGCTACGTTTGATTGACAAGTTCCACTGCCGTCTGCAATGCACTGGAAGGGAAAGTGGATAAAAATGTAATCTAAAAAGAAATGAAAGAAATAAATAGAGAAATAAAAGGCACCCATACTCCACTGATATGTCAGTGGATGTGCTGTGGGTGCTATAAAAGGAGTGAAATTACTGCTTGCTGCACAAGACAGATGTAGCCTGCATGCTTTTATGCAGGCAGCAGTACACATTGAAAATAATATCTATTACTTAAAACTTTTAAGTGTAAAGTATAGGCTTTATTTTGTTTTAAGCATGCACAAATATGGATTGCACTAACCACATGTGTGCATGTGTAAAAGCTTGACATAAAGTACACAGTGAGCTTATACTTCAGAGCACATTGTGGAACTGTAGACATTCAACACAGATTTCGTTAAGTGGAAGTGGTGTTTTTGTTGCCAAAAGAGAATTCCAATCAGGTAGTGCTATGGGCACAGAAGAGTGGAGTGAACCTGTAAGCTAACCTAAGAACTATATACCAAGAAAATGCCTTCCGAGTATATATAAATTATATACCAGAACTGACACAGAATACACAGTCACATAGTAAAAACTTCGCTTGTGGCAATAGAATAGAAAGGTAATATAAGAAAACCATATGAAACAAATATCTATTTGTAAACAAAGCCATAACACACAACTATGGAAAGGGTCAGATACTAAATATGGTACAAACAGATTATAAAAAACAGCATTTGATAACATTCTACATTATTGGATTATTGAATGCTTACAGATGAATAAAGTACATCTTACAGATACTAATTTCATAGAAATCACTATGAAATATAGCCAACCCACTTTACAATTGAGTCATGTTAAAGGTATATTATTACTTCATGCGTAAAAATCTGTATGTGAATATTCCAGGGTGATTATTTGTCACCACTGTCATTTTACTATGCTTTTTACCTATTAATCTCATAAAATAAATAGTTTAACTTCCAGAAACCAACTTTGCCCAGTTTCAACTTATCTTCTTATTGTGGATGATTTAAAATTGTATAACAAATCAGACATGCATCAAAAAGTACAATAATAAATGGTTAAACTTTCTCAGATGATATAAAATTACATTTTGCCTTGATACATGTCCAAAAAACATTTGTATATGCAAAACTGAAGACCAAGAATATATAAACCGGGGATAGGAATGTGATATAAAATAATCTGAAGAAGAGGGAGTATATAAATATTTAGGATTAAATAAAGCATAAGCAATAAAGCGTAAATGAGAACAAGTCACACCTAGGAATATTTTAAAAGACTAAAGCTAATATTGAAAACTGTGTTGTCATCTGTGAATAAAGCTCAGTGTATAAATCAACTTGATCTTCCTGTTCTATCTTACAGCTTTAGTGTAAATGACTGTCCCAAAAAGCATTAAATCAGTTTAACAAGAAAACCCATAATTATGAAATGATATATAAAAACCCACTCGTAACAAGATTATGGGTGGTATTTATAGTCATTACACAAACATGTAAAGGCTATCTACACTGCTCGAGCATTTCCACAGCAAAAAAACAAATCATACAGGCCATTTATGCCAAAGCATAATGGCCACAAGTTACCTTAAGCAAATGAATTAATACTGAGAATGTAAATGAGAATTGATTTAAATCCACATATACTAACAAGTTCTTCTCCCACTTGTTTGTGATTCATAGTAATAATCTGACCTGTTTCTGTGCCATTTGCAAATTAATTACAAAATAAAGTATTGCTTCTTTACTATTACTTTGCAATCTGTGAAGATGTTTCCCCTTGCTGTTAGCCTTGATATTTAACAATGTGAGCTGCTTGCCTTGGTGGATCCTTTGCCCTCTCAGCTTGTTTGGGTCCTCCTTTTTCTATAAAGGTATTTCTCATATGTCCCAAATGTTACCATGAGAATGTGGTTCTGTCCAAGGCTAAAATTGTCCATTCTCTGGCTCACTGATGCTGCATCAGTAATGTAACCTAACAAAACTTGCCAAAGTCATACATTGAAACTTTTGATCCAATCATGAGCCAAAAAATACAATAATGAAGGCATGTCTGCTTTGATCACATATAAATCAAAGATGTAAGTACAAAAAAAGGGTTTGATGACACAGCACTCATGGCCATGTACAAATGAAAAGTCCCAATACAGCAAGTTAAAGTTGTGGTGTAGTAATTTGTGCAGCATCGTCAACACATTCATACTAGTATTGCAGTTACTTTGCTAGCAGACATGTATCCTTCCCCTAACATTTTCCTACATTCATGGCTGTCATTTTTCATTCAGGAGTGATATCCAGTAAAGCAGCATGTATCTCGACACAACAATATACCATTGAAAATGCAGTACGTTAGACTACAATCATTTCAAAATATGCACGTATATCCTGTGCAGGAAAATCACTAAATGTCACTAAATGAATTTTCAGAATATGTTTCACACTGCCATTGTGAGTACTTCCATACACATTCCCAGTGCTGCTACTGTCAGGAATTCCCATCCCTAAATGGTAGACAATTCATCTTTATATGAATCATCTGCATCTGACCTTTAGAGCAATAAAATAAAATAAAAATTCCCCTGGTAATCACAGTTATCTGACTTTAATATGAACTGCTTCCTAATAATTTGTATAATTTTTACTACTTATTTCTTACTTGAGTAAGTTTGCAGTTTCCTAAATCATTTGCCATCTATCTTGAATGATTGCAAGTTAATATGGCAGGCTCAAACTATTTGTATAAATCCAGGATTATGTTGTGTGTTGTGTGCAGATTATACTTAGTTACACTTATCTTTATGAATTACCGTAACATGAGTGTGTAAGGCAACAAATCCACATAACCAGGCCTCAGGTAGTCATGAATGCTCTGTGGAAAGTGGTGGAGGAAGACTGCAGCAGACTCCAGCAGATCCCAGCTGTCCATTTGAATAAGCGAACAACCATAGCAATTCTTTAATGTCCCCATGGTTAAAAAAAGGAAAATGGAGATATAAACAGTGAGATTACATAATCTTAATCCATGATCCCTGCTCATCCAGCATACTCTAACATATGTCATCACTTCAAATCACTCAATAGTTCATATAAATTCAAATGGCACACAGGAAGATTTATTTTTACAGTTAAAATCTCTCTTTCTCTCTTTCTGTCTCTCACTCTCTCTCTCTATCTCCTGATATACATATATGAACACCACCCCATATGTCTTAACATAAGACTGACAATAGGCAGGGTTTAAAAAATGTTCACATACATTTGTACGCTTTGAGTAGCAAGCACTTCAAATAATCTTATCCACCTATTCAAACAATTCTATTCAATAACAAAATAATTAGTAGTACGATTTTAGAAAGTAGCTTTGAAATTGCAGATATTGTAAACTGCATAGTTGAAAAATGTTTTTACATAGTAGTTTGCACATAGTTAAGGATTAATTTCAGCAAATATACACTTTTGCCACAAGGGGCATTTTTTAAAACAAGTTTGCATTTATTTATTTAATGCAAATAACTTGCCATTACTGAATTAGCATATAGGCATAGTGGCCCCTATAGCGAATTACCTCCGTAAAAGTGCAAATCCTAGGACTATGAATACCACCCTATATAATGCTTGGTCTGAAGTGGGTATGGACCTCCTAGAAATTGACAGTAAGTAAAGGTCTGCAGTCATGAGAAGGCAAACATATTCACTGGCATCATCAGGTGTAAACATAGCGAAAGTTCTAAACCATGAAGAAAATACTCCAAGATGACAACTTTGATCAGATTAGCAGAAGCATTTTGGAGATGTATATATTTATTTATTTATTGAAATATGACTGCTTCCTAATAATTTATTATTATGATAAAGGAATGAGAATGGAAATTAAAATGGAAGTAGATAAAGCCAGGCAGCAGAAAGTAACAAAATGCAAAACAAAGAATATAAAGAAGAAAGAAACAGAAAACTGGGAAGCCAATAATTATAGTGGCAAGTGCAGAGAACTCCTAGAACAACTATATGTTGATCAATATTCAACACACATAATGTCTAAGGAGGGGGAGAAAATAAACCAAAATTTAAAAATCAATAGGAAAAAGGGGGATACAGGCACAGAATTAGAAACAGTTGCACACTTTATTGCTGTTTATGACATACGTATGGCTGTACATATGTATACTGAAAGGCACAGAAATGTGGCAAGACTGTTACCTTAGGGATTGTGCAAACACTGCAACTTACACATAGCTGAGAAGCTTTGGAAACATGACCCAATAAGTACAACTGATCTCATGGGATCATCCAATACCAATAATTAAGGAAGTAGAAGCAAGAAAACAAGATAAAGCAGTCACAAAAAGTCAAAAGAAGCACTACTCATTGAAACTGATGCACATAACAATTATTCTGCCCTGTACATGGAGGTATGAAGCCACAAAACATCAGGATATGCACGCAAAAGCTAGAGCAATGTGGACTAATAAAGACAGAGAGGTAGTTGCAATAGTCATAGGAACAACACGGGTAACAAAAATATTCAAGTGCAGCTGAATATGTTAACAATGCACATAAATCCATATGAACTGCAGAAGAAGGCAATGCTGGATACATAGTAGGTAATAAGAATAGCAGTCTTTGCAAAGATCAAATATTGAAAGCTACTAATTTCATGAACTTTAATTGTACCCTTACTCTGGAATGGGTCCATTCCTGTCATGGTATTACAAACCTTAAACATGTGGGACAAGTTAAAAAAAGAAAGAGGTCTATTCCAGTGTTGGTATTAACATTAAGAAAAAAAAAAAAAAAAAAAAAATAGGAAACCTATTCCCCTCTCCTTGTTTTCATTCATCAGATCTAAGCATTTTGCCTCTGATTTTTTAACTTCAGAACTAACAGTTTTGCTTTGATTCCCCTTTTACCCACCATTTCACATGTCTACTGTCCGATTCTGCATGGATTTGCCTCTTTTCTACATCTTTGAATGTTTCCTTCACTTTCCTCATCCTTTTTCTTTCAGTATCAGTATCCTACTGTTCTCTGTCTGCAATGTTCATAACTCCACTACTGTCTCCTTTTGTTGTATGCCATTTATCCCTCCATTGCCTGCTGAACATCAGAGTTTAGCAACCAGCCAATAGATTAATTCCCTGAAGGGTGAAAGCTGATTGAAGAGACAGTCATTCATGCATCTGTAAGAGGTTTTCCTATTATGTTCTAACCCTATCCCTCGATGGCTGACATAGTCTTACTTCCCTAATGCCCTCCTGCAAAATTCACCCATCATCCAGTCCTTTTTCTCTTTATGCATCCCTAGCAGCCCACCTATCCTAACCATCTTTCCTAAGCTGTGAAGCCTCCCATCCCACTTTCATTAACATCCCTTTTCCCCTCTTACTTCCACCTTCACACTGGATATACCACTCATTTGTACCCCTTCTTTTGATCCTTCCTCACCTCTCTCACCTTAGCTTTTCAAGGTTCTTGGTCTCTCTGCCATCTTTCTGGATTTAGACTTGTTCCATCTCTAACAACAAAAGTCCTACTGAGCTATAGATCTGATACCATTTATTACCACTCTGTTATAAGAATAGCCCTCTTATACATTATACTGAGGAAAAATATTATTTCTCTCATACTCAGCAAAATGTAGTCTTTTTATCAACATTGTTCACAATCATATATAAACATAACATCAACCAAATTTACATAATAAATCACCAAAAGTTCAAATTGTTAAAAACATAAGGCAATATGTATTTATGTAGCGGATTGACAAGGAAGCTGGAAGAAAACCAAATTATAAATGTGAAGCAAAGTAAAATAGAATAAAAGCACAGTTGTGACATTTTCCATTGGATGGTTCATAGGATCAGTAACCTTTCATGATTTTTTCCCTTTCATTAAATATCCAAACATTTGCAGTTTCATCAATACAAATATTTAAGGACAAAAAAAGAGATGTCAGAAGTGCCACTTTTCTCATAACTGGCAGTTGTTATAAAATAAAGAATATTCTCCCTGAATTATACAATTCCCTACCTAATGACTGGTTGGGCACCACCACTGAATCATTTTTCCTCTTTCAGTAATTTTCACTCACTTCTGCTTTCTCTTCAGCTTCCAACTTTTCCTCATAATTAGTGCTACAGTTGTGGCATTAGTATCACGGGGCAGCAAGAAAAATATAAACAGGAAAAAGAAGTTTTAGGTTCTATTATTTAGCTATGACCCATCTGCTGATCAGGCCAGTTACTATCCTTCTAAAGTTTGTGGTCTCATTCCTTTCACCTGTCCCTGGAGGAGTGGTTACTACCTAGAAGCTGTAGTTTTATTGGCCATTTTGGGTCAATTCTAAACTCCTTGATCTCTCTCTTAAAACTAAGCTGCCTCGTGGTTTTGGTGTCTTTTCAGGCTTGCTAGTTGTTGCTGAAGCACCTACCAAGAGGAGAAAACGCTGAGAGAAAAAAAGGAGCCACTTTTGTGATTTTAAGTATTTTCTTCTGATTTTTTGTTAAGTTTTACTGCTTTGCCGCCTACTTTTTGGCATTTTCTGACTTGCTAAAGTTTATATCTGTAACAGTAACAGTACTTGGAACACATCTAGAGCCTGTTTACTGCATTTCCTGTGTTGCACTTATTTTAAAATAATTTTTTCTCTAAAAACTGCATTTTACCTGATTTTGGCCTAGCACTCAAGTGTGGGGTCATTTATTGCACTGTTGTGATTATTTTGCTGCTTGTGTATCTTTGCTACCTTTAAACTACAACAAAAAGAAAAAAAAAAACAAAAATATCTTGCTTTTTTCCCACTTTCTGAAAGTTAAGAAAGTTCAGTTACAGATTTGCTGTTCTGAACTGTTTGGAAGTTTCTAGAAGGCCAGAGCTTGCTTGGGCTAAAGGGAAGTCTCTGTGTTCACCAGTGGGAGTGGTTAACACTGAAAAGCCTGCCTGTCCCTGGAGGAGTGGTTACTACCTAGAAGCTGTAGTTTTATTGGCCATTTTGGGTCAATTCTAAACTCCTTGATCTCTGTCTCTTAAAACCAGGCTGCCTCGTGGTTTTGGTGTCTTTTCAGGCTTGCTAGTTGTTGCTGAAGCACCTACCAAGAGGAGAAAATGCTGAGAGAAAAAAAGGAGCTACTTTTGTGATTTTAAGTATTTTCTTCTGATTTTTAGTTAAGTTTTACTGCTTTGCCGCCTACTTTTTGGCATTTTCCAGCTTGCTAAAGTTTATATCTGTAACAGTAACAGTACTTGGAACACATCTAGAGCCTGCTTACTGCATTTCCTGTGTTGCACTTATTTTAAAATTATTTTTTTCTCTAAAAACTGCATTTTACCTGATTTTGGCCTAGCACTCAAGTGTGGGGTCATTTATTGCACTGTTGTGATTATTTTTCTGCTTGTGTATCTCTGCTACCTTTAAACTCAGCAAAAAGAAAAAAAAAAAGCTTGCTTTTTTCCCACTTTCTGAAAGTTAAGAAAGTTGAGTTACAGATTTGCTGTTCTGAACTGTTTGGAAGTTTCGAGAAGGCCATTGCTTGCTTGGGCTAAAGGGAAGTCTCTGTGTTCACCAGTGGGAGTGGTTAACACTGAACAGCCTGCCTATCCCTGGAGGAGTGGTTACTACCTAGAAGCTGTAGTTTTATTTGCCATTTTGGATCAGTTCTAAACTCCTTGTTCTCTCTCTCTCTTAAAACCCTACAACTCTCTTTTTGCACGGTTTTGCGTACTGAGTAGCGTTGGGCAGCGCCGCCTAAACTGGTTTAAACTATTCCAGGCTCCACAAAGTCTGCTCTTCACTTTTTCCCTTAGAACTGTTCAAACTCTCAAAGTAATCACTCGGTTTTCTTTCTAAAGCCCTGCACTTGCTCAGCTCTTATAAGGAAACACTAACTAACTAAAGCACTACACCCTCCTTGACTTCTCATAAGTATTAGACTCCCGATTGGTCCTTCCCGATCAAGTGAAATATCAGTTCCCTTCCCTAATCTGATCAGTAAAAAACAGTTCCCAATACTAGTCTGGTATGTCCAAGGGTCAGTTTCAAGGTTACTCTCCAGTCCAGCTGGTGAATCTGGGAATTTTGAGGCAATGTTACAATTGCCTTATGTACACAGACAACCCTCTCCTCCTTCCAACAAACTCTAATACATGTGAGAGATGCAGTTACACAGCCAAACTAGAGGCAGAGCTCTCTCAACCCAAGACTGGCACAGTCATTCAGGAGGAAAAGGTAACCACCCACACCACAAATCCAGTCTCACACAGACCTATTGCATCTGCATACCCAACACATAAACACACAAAAACATACTCGGAGGCTCTAAATAAAAATCTGGCTAAACAGCAAAGACCTCCTAAGCAGATATCCAAGCAACAGCCACCCCTCAACAATACCCACAAATCACATATCTCACAAAATCAGTGTGCCTCACAGTCACAGCCCATAAGGCCAAACAACACACCAAATACACTTGTTATAGGGGACTCTATTGTCCGGCACACTGACGTCCCACTCACCAGACTGAACAATGAAAAGGTCACTGTAAGCTTCCTGTTGGGTGACAGGATCAGCCACATAACGCAAGCACTCAGGTCACTCCAAAGCAAGTACAAGTGTGACTCCATCATTGTCCATGCTGGTGTGAATGACCTTTGACATACCTCCCTGGACTACATGAAAAGAGACATAGAGGAGCTCTCTGACCATGTAGCCCAGGCTGGTATGTCCATGACCTTGAGTAGCATCTTGCCCTCACCAAGAATGATGCCACAGTATAAAGACAAAATTATCAGTTTCAACAACTGGCTAAAGTATTGATGTCATTCAAAGGGGATCCAGTGTCTGTCAGCATGGGATGACATGCTCGACAAGCCACGTTGCTTCGCTAGGGACGGCTTTCACCTGTCACCCTTAGGCTTTCGTATACTGGCCAAGGCTCTTGCCACCACCATAGTGCCTTTTTTAGGCAAGGCTGAATGGACAAACCCACCTCCATAGACATCCCAAAGTTAAAAAAACTAAAGGTAATGCTACTCAATGCCAGAAGTCTAAACGTCAAGATGCATGCACTCGAGACTCTCGTCAGTATGGAGAAAATCGATGTCTGTGCAGTAACAGAAACCTGGTTCAAGGCTCCTGAGAGCACCCCTGCACTACCAGGTTATAACTCATACCATGCGTTTCGGCCCCAAAACTCGGACTGAAGCACAAAAAAGAGGGGGAGTATCTATATTCATCAAAGATACCTACACCTCCAGGTTAGTGGCACTGCATGAAGCATCGGAAACCATCCATGTGCTACGAACAGTGGACAAAACTGCCTTTCAGTTTGTAGCCTACTACAGAACACCCTCCCTATTACAGGAACCCCACATGGCATTCCTGAGAACACTGGAGAATATGAAGGTCTCTCCAAACACTATGTTATTGGGTGACTTCAACTACCCAAACATTGACTAGGAAAACTACTCAAGTGCAAACACCCCCCCTCCCAATGGTTCCTTGAATTTATAAACTCTAACGCAATGGAACAACTGGTCACCACTCCCACAGGAGGGAACAACATATTGGACCTGGTCATCACCGACATGGGGACTCTATGTTCCACGCCAGAGGTAAACCCCTCATTGGTAAGATCAGACCATAAACAAATTTCCCTGGACATCCATATCCTGTCCCCACCCCCAGCCAAGGAAATCACTGTAAATAATTTCTCAAAAGCCAACTTTGCACTTCTCAATACTGAGGTGGAATCCTTCAAAGCCCCTGGGCCAGAGGATAATACAGCCCAATCCGCAGAATCCTTTACAAATGCATTCTATGAGCACCTGCAGGAATGCATGGATCATGCTATCCCAAATAAAACCAAAACTCACTCCTCCAAAAACAAGAGACTGGTCTGGTGGACCCCGGCCATAAATAAGCTATACAACAGAAGGAGGAAGCTAATACATGACAGAGCAAAATCCCAAAAAGGGAAGGCATCTCTGATCAGTATTAGCAAGAAACTTCGATCCCTCATAAAATCATCAAAGGCCAGTTTCGAAAGCAAAATTGCCCTAGACACTAAAGATAATCACAAGGCCTTCTTTAGTTATGTCAGAAACATGGGCGGAAACTCCCAGATATGCTCTGAATTGTTGCACAATGGTACATAATATACAGAACCTACAGACATAGCCAACATCCTGGCAGACAGATTCAGCACAAACATCTCCTCCCTTCCCCCCCAAAGGAGCAAATGCCTATCCCAACTGAATGTAACCTCCCTGACATCACAGATGCAAAGGTAAAAGCTGCCCTCTCCTAAGCAAAAAACACAGCATCTATGGGACCGGACGGTGTCCCAGGCTGTGTCTTACACGAGCTCCAAGAAGAACTGAACCCTCACATTAAGTCACTGTTCAAACTTAGCCTTACTACAGGATATGTACCCAAAAAATGACGTACAGCTACAGTGGTCCCACTCCACAAAGGTGGTGCCACAACGGACCCCGGAAACTATCGCCCCATAAGCCTGACTAGACTGGTCTGTAAAGCTATGGAGCGTATTATCATGGAACTCATAAACAAAGACATTGGGAGCCTCCAGACACTGGACCCTACCCAATTCGGCTTTGTTAAGGGCAGATCTTGCCTCTTAAACCTAGTTGATTTCTTTGAAACAGTTACCAAAGCCACAGATGAGGGCAAGGTAGTCCACACAGCCTACCTGGACCTCGCAAAAGCCTTTGACACAATACCCTACTCGGGCATCATAAATAAGCTTACCAGCTTAAATATCAACCCCTATATCACAAGATGGGTTGCAAACTGGCTCAGAGATAGAACCCACATGGTCAGAATCACAGGTGCCATGTCCGAATCCAAACCAGTTACAAGTGGCATCCCACAGGGCTCAGTTCTGGGACCTCTCTTGTTCAGTATATACTTCTCTGAGGTTCAGGCTAACACAGGGGGATTATGGCTGACAAAGTTCTGAGATGACTGCAAACTGGGGGCCATAATCGAATCTCCAGCTGACACAAGCATCCTCCAAAAGGGTCTCACAGAGATGGATGCTTGGTGCCAGAGCCATGGCCTCAAGCTAAATGCTAAAAAGTGCATAGTCATCCCCTTTGGGAAAAACAAGGTGCCCACAAATTACCACATAGGTGGTAATCCATTAAGTACAGAAGAAGTAATTAGAGATTTGGGGATCAACGTAGATGGTAATCTCTCCTTTGATAATCACGTTGCCAAAGTGGTTAGAAAGACCTTCTATATAGCCCACCTTATCACGAAAGGGTTCGCATCTAGATCAAGAGAGGTCATTGTGCCCCTCTACTCATCACTCATCAGGCCCATAATTGAATACAATGCCCCTTTTGGGATGTACCTTACCCGACACCTGCAGCAACTGGAGAGACCCCAAAAGTACCTCACCAAGAGGATCATGGGCTACAAACAGATGTCCTATGTAGCTCGACTAAAGAAACTCCAGCTCTACTCAGTTGCTTACCACCTACTCAGAGGCGATCTATGCCTGACATACAAAATCATGTCAAACCCAGAATTAATGGACATGCTCCACCTCAAAAAATCCAAGTCCCTTAGAGCTACACGCTCCAGGTACCTAAACCTCAGCACAAAAATAAATATGACATGCTGGAGGGACAGATTCATTTCCCAGAGGCTCCCCTCACTCTGGAATAGAATCCCAATTCATGTTAGACATAGCCCCTCGCTTACCCTCTTCAAGCAAAATTTGGACGCGTGGATGGGAAATCACACTATATACAGGAGATGCTTTCTCAGTCAATTCCATTGTTATAAAAACCGCACATACAATAATGATTTCAAGGCCATAGCTCTGCTGTGTGATGTATGTGTATTTTTCTTTTCCTCCTTGTACTGGGTTACTATGTAGTGTGTTGTGTGTTTATGCTGATATAATTTTTTTTTTTTGTTCCCAAATTTCTTTCTCTCATTTTTTTTTTTTTTTTTTATTTACTTTTATTTATAAGCTAAAATATGTTTTTTATTTATTTTTTATTTCCCCCCAAGATGAAGATATTTGTTGACCTAACCATTTGACAGCTAGCTTGTAAATTAGTATAGTATATAAAATTATTATTTTCCTGATATATTGTTTGGGATAATATGTAAGTGTAAAAAATTGTAAAAGTGTAAATTTTTGATATCTCATTTTTTTTTTGTGTCTGTGTTTTTGTTGTGTGGGTGTTCACACATACTTGTTACAAATACTAGCAACTTCAATACCTATAGGTCCTTATCCTGGTCCTGGTAATGAGATGTGTGGACATTATTTTTTGAATTTGTTTGAATTTGCAGGTGTGAAATATGCATTATTATTTGTCATGAGCTGCGTGTATGACAGTTTTTTAAGGGGTATAATTTTCAGTGTTAGATTGATTGCTTGACTTATTTGCTAGTCATCTATGGATGGTTTTAGTTTCCTCCAATAGTTAGAAAAAAGGAGGTGCTTTTGAAATTTGATTTTGCTTGTCATTTTATATGAGTTAGATATTTTGTTTCCTTGTTGTAAGAATAGTCTTGCAGAGTAGAGTGCAGTTTTCTATGTCACTATTAGTTATAGCAAAGTTTTGGATGTAGCTGGAACACAACTCTTTAATTTGTCTTTGAATTATTATATATGACTTGGGTAAGTTTATATGGGTCTATATTACCATATTGAATGGTATTAATCTTGGACGCTGATATTAGTGAAAACGCAGGTAAACAAATTTTTTTTGGGGGGGATTGGAATATCTGCGTTTTCGCTAATATCAGCGTTCGAGATTATTACCATTTGATATGGTAAAATAGACCCAGTTTAGATTACTCTTCATTTCTTGGGTTGTACAGTTAAGGTATGGGTAGATATTTTGGATTGTTTTGTCCTTTAATCGAGGAAAGGAGTCAAGGTCTAGCATCATGTTATTTATTTTTAGATTTGGATTTTTATGGAGGGGTTGTAGTGTTACCATAGCTTGCCCAAGATTTAAGGAATGAAAAAGTTTTTGTGTTATGTTTATAGAATGTTTTAAGGGAACTATAATGTTGTAAGCTTGTAAATGTTTTTTGTTTAAAAAGGGAAGCACTTTGGGATTGATGCCTAGTGCTTTGATATACCTATAAAATATTGTTACCCAAGGAGGTGACCAAGTTTTCATTGTCAGGTTGTGTTCTGCTATTCTCAATATTCTGTTAGTGTTGATAATAGAGTAGTAAGTTTTAAAATCTGGCAGGTTCAGACCCCCTTTGCTCTTGGGAAGTAATAGTTTTTGATACGAGATTCTGTTTTTTTTTTTCGGTTCCCATATGAATTTAGCTAGTATGAATTTGTTTAAATAATTTATTGTGTATAGTTACCTGTGATGTCATGAATATATATGTTAGTCTAGGTAATATGTTCATTTTGATTATTGACACTTTGGCCAGGAATGGTAGATAAAGGTTATTCTACCTTTTACAGTCTTGCATTATTCTTTGCCATTTAAGAGCTATGTTATACTGGTAGAATTCTTTGTTACTCTGGAAGAAAGTAATTCCCAGATATTTGGTTTCTTCTTTAATTTTTATAGTATCTATTAGTGGTATTAATGAGATAAGTTTTGGTGGCCTTAAGGGGAAGATATTAGTTTTAATGAGGTTTAATTTGTAGTTAGACATGATTGAAAATTGTTCAATTGCAGTTAATATTTTGGTTATGTCTGAGTTTGGTGTAGTGAAGTATATGTTCAGATCATCTGCGAAGGTGGTGAGATATACTTTGAAGTTATGTGTTGGGGGGGTTATGATATGTGTTTTGGGTACACTGCTTGATAAGTACCAATAAATGATAATGGAAGTTAGCGGGTAAGCTGCTTTATAAGTAAGTGAGTGGAAGTATGGATGTCGCTTACTGGTCAGGATGAGCAGGTTTAAGCAGTCCTGTCCTAAGATAATTTTACATGGATGATATTTCATCTGTATCATGTTTGGTTGAAATGAATGAATATTGATTAACATTTATGTTTATAGAAATTTAATAAAGGTAATCAAATGGCATTCGGTGTAACGTGTTTTTTGAAGGGGACCTGGATAAATACTTTGAAGTTATGTGTTGGGGGGGTTATGGTATGTGTTTTGTTTAATGTAAAGAAACAGGGGTTCAGGGTATAGGTTGAACAGAAAGGGCGATAACTAACACCCTTGTCTTGTTCCGTTTTTTATCATAATTCTATTTGACCATGTTTTATTTATATATTGGGATGTTTATGGATTGCTGTAGAGAGTTTGGATGATCTGAATAAAATTGATAGGTATGTCAAAATAAGGTAATGTTTGAAGTAAAAATTCTAGGTTGACCCTTTCAAATGCCTTGTGGGTATCTACTACCATTGCATAGATATTAGTATTCCTCTGATTTCCAAAGCATATCAATGCATCCAGTGTTAGAGTGTTATCGCTGGTCTGACTTTGTGGTGTGAACCCAGATTCATCTGGAGAAATTATTTTCTCTATCAAGTTTTTTAATCTGTTTGTGAGTATTGAGGTCAGGATCTTTATATCTATATTTAAGAGGGAGATGGGTCTATAACTATCTGGGTTTTTGAGGTCTGCATGCTCTTTTAATAAGAAAAGTTTTGGAGGCATTGAAGTGCATATCATTTATGTTATTTATTATATAATTCAGCACATAGTATAGTAGTTTAGCAATTATGTGATTTTAAATGTTTAATTGTTGTGCTTATCTCACTGATGGAAATAGGCTCCATCTATATTTAAGAGGGAGATGGGTCTATAACTATCTGGGTTTTTGGGGTCTGCATGCTCTTTTAATAAGAAAAGTTTTGGAGGCATTGAAGTGCATATCATTTATGTTATTTATTATATAATTCAGCACATAGTATAGTAGTTTAGCAATTAGGGGAGTGAAAGTTTTATAAAATTCTGAAGTAAGTCCATCTGGTCCTGGGGCCTTATGTGATTTTAAATGTTTAATTGTTGTGCTTATCTCACTGATGGAAATAGGTTCCATTAGCTTTTTTTGTTGTTGATTAAAATATAGTTTAGGAAATTTTAGTTTTTGAAGAAAACGCTCTCTATCTTACTTAGAGGTTTGTAATGTTTATTCTCCATAGATTTGAGAATATATTTGATCGAATACTTTGATCATTTCTTCATTTCTTGTGTAGTTTTTGTCCCTGTGATTTATTTCTGATATATTTGAGGTGGATCACTTTCATTTCTGTTCATCTCCCCTGCCCTGTATCTTTCTTGAATTACTTTCTGTTTAATTAGCTTTCAGTTTAAAGCTGTGGCACATGATTAGCATGTGCCATGCCTTGCTATCAGTGCTTGACACTCTCCCCACACAGTGTTCTCTATCAATTTCAGGGTCATAATAATCCACTAGCTGTGAATGCTACACTATAACAACAATCCACTACTCCATAAATATCACCACATCTCTTCCTAGAAAATCTTCCTGTAACCCCTTCTTGTTCTTTGGCATATTAAGATTCTTATCTACTATGACTTAAATTGTATAACCTACTTCTAATCCTAAATCAAAAGGGAAATATTCCTCCTGAATGAGTCCACATGAATCCTGGCCCAAGCTTTACAACTGCAGTTTTATTTTCATTGAATTTTAACTTTGAATACCCTCAACTCTGGAATTTCTTCAAAACTGAATCAAGAATTTTATTAATTTTTAACTCAACATTTTAACTCATTAGAATACAATCATCAGAAAATATTAATGCCATCATTAGCATATTGTATAATTCAGTTTGGGTGTATTTCTGCACAGCACCGACCACACTGTGTCATCTTATCAAAATGCTTTTCAGTGAGATTAAACATCTACCACAAAGGTACTAACTACCTGGTTTAGTTCTTCATTTTCACTTTATAGATGATGAGTACACATCTATCACATTTTCTCAAATTTTCTGTCCACACATATTCGGTTCACACAGACCACTTACAACAGAGCATCTAAGTGAAAGAGGCTTCCTTAATATCATGTTCTAGGTGCACCATGTGACTATCCTGTAGATCTTGTAGTTTATATGCCTTATTACTTAGGCAGATATAGGTATAGTAGCAACACAGTTACTTATGTATGCATCGACAAGCCAACAGACTGTAGAAATTATAATGCATTAAATCAATGATCCTTTAGCCAGCCCCTTGCTTTAGCTGAAGACCTTGCAAAATATGCATGCTTGAATAACTTGTCTCCACTATTGGGAGACATTCATCCACCACAGACTCTTTCAAAGTGAGGATTTTGGAAGATATATTTCTTTAGATACTAACTTGTCAACACACAGTTCTTCACTCTTTGTCTGGAATGTCCTCTGGCAATCCAAATAATCTTAAATTTACTATCCTGATTTCTTTAAGTCATCACTCTCTCTTGTTTATTTATTTTATTTTTTTCTAAGATACTAGACTTTTCTTTTCAAGTTTAGCCACAATTAGTCTGTCCTAAGTTTTCATAGTTGTCTTGTAGTGATTCTCTAGACAGTCTTTCAAATAAAAACATGATTTTATCTTCTGAGACTCAGTATCCATATCATTAACCATGTTGCCCTGAGCAGACTTTCTTTCGAATGGGCAGTCAAATTTACTACATATGTCTTCCGTCACCTGGGAGCTCTTAAATTAAGCTGCCACCATCATCTTTCTCCCAGTGTTCTGACAATATCACATTCCTAGAAGAAGCTTTGGGTGTAATTCATAGTCCTAGTGTTCACAGTTGCACAGATGTGAATAGTGCAGCAATGCTTATATGCAAATATACAGAGGGCAAGCTATTTGCAATCACTACTGCAAAGCAAAAGCCGGTATGAGGAAATACTTAGTTTCTAAAAGATGCGGAAGAAGGTAAGTCCACTCCAAGTACTGTAGTTCCTTTTCTTTTATATAGCACAAGCAAAAATAATAAAAAAATACAGAATATATATTGAAGTAGATGATAAAACAACTGTGAACACAAAGCGCTTTTCGTCCCACCTGGTGGTGAGACTTCTTCAGGTAAAGGGTTGTGTTCACAGTTGTTTTATCATCTACTTCAATATATATTCTGTATTTTTCATTATTTTTGCTTGTGCTATGTTGTGCTATATGAAAAGGAACTACAGTACTTGGAGTGGACTTACCTTCTTCCGCAAGTGTCTTGGATTGTTGGATTGATTCATAATAAACTGTTGTGGTTGTGGTCTCCCACGGACTGATTTTGGTTTTTGTTGTACATAATTCATCAGTAGAGTCTCTGGTTTGTTTGGTTTTTGTATTATGGAGACTCGTGGAGAGGAGACCAAATCCACTGAACAACCAGACCATTCTTTTCGGTCTGAAGTAGGCGAATTTCACAAACTAGCAGGACAATTGACTCAACTAATTGAACTACTAACACCTTTGAGTCAAAGGCTTACGTCTTTTGTTTCTGGGCATGGTTCTTTTTCTAAACATAATTTTTCCAGGGACAGGGATTTATCTCCCGCACAGGAAGCTAATGGTATGGTCCGAGTAACCAACATTGGAGTTCATTTTAACTCTTCAGCTAATTTTTTTAAAATGCCCAACATATTTCGCTCCGACAGTGTTTCCCAGGATATTTCATCCTCGAAGGGAAACACTACTACTACACTACCACATTCGACCTTTCAGGAATGGCTTCAGGCCAAGCCGAGCTTTGACAACATCGGAAGGGTCCTTATCACTACGGAAAATAATGCTACATATTCCGGCACCATAGAGGCACTATGATCAGCACTTTACAGGTACAAAAGTTTACACTTGGACAACATGTACTTACGTGAGTGTCTTAACAAACGAATAGTGCCTAAAGGACTAAGGATATTCAAATATCCTAAAAATGTTAGTGTTGGCAGTGACTTTCATAAGGAACTTGTGAGAGCTTTTGATAATTGTGGCCTGGAAATAGTCCAAGCCATTGTCAATAAGAATGAAAAAGAAATTTGTAAACTTAATGATGACATAGAGAGATATAATGATGCTGTTGTTAACGATTCAATGTTCACTGTGTAACATGAGAAGAAAACTATTATGATATAAGGGTGCAAGTAGATAAAAAATGTCAGGAAATTCTTAACAGAAAACATAAAAAGTTAAACCGAGATATTAAAGAATATCAGGAAGGCCAACAATATCCAGCGCCCCCTCCCATACATTCTACTTACGATAGGGACAGTAAGGATATTAGTTCTCCCAACTATGGGGGTTCGACTTTAGAAGCCAATAATTCTGATGAGAGGGGTGATGGGATAAGTGAAAATAATGAAGTACAAGAACCTCTCCTAAGGCGGACCGAGAGGATTCGCAACCAACATAATAATCAAGTTTCTAACCATTTTTTCAAGGAAAATTACCCTTACAGGGGAGGAGGGGGTGCAACAGGAACAAGAACAGGACTCAGAAGCGGTAAACCCCACACCCCCCATAGTTACAGACTATGAAGGAGACAATTTTGAAGTCATTAACAGGGCAGGTTTTCATATATATAATTACAGTGATTTTTCAGTCACAGATACACTTTTCAGTCTATTCACCAAGGGCTTCAAATATGTCCCTCAACGTAATAGTAATATCACTAAAGTCATCATGGATTTAAAAATCTTCATTAGAAAATGAAATTTGGAAAACCTTTTTGGATCTAAAACCCACCAAGAAGATACCATCACTCCCAACAGGCCTAGTACCTTTAATTCACCTATACATCCTCAGTTGAGAAATTTAGAAACAAGAATAGAGAAACAAATTAGGGATATACATAGACATAATAGGTATGTACCGAATCTTAGTACAGTTGAACAAGATCTACTTTTTGAACTAAGTCACAACCCCAACGTCAGGGTCATGGAACTGGATAAAGGGGGTGGCATAGTCCTTATGGATAAAATTTTGTATGAAGGTAAAATGAATGCCATTTTAAAAGATGATACACATTATAGATCCTATCAATCAATGAGATCAATATTTCATACAAAAAAATAAATCTGGCTATCAAGGATTTATTCAATCAAGGGGTTATTGATATTGGTACATATTCATACCTTGACAACAAGAATCCTAGGGTACCCTCGATATTCGGAATACCAAAAATACATAAAGACGTAGAAAATCCACCACTGAGGCCCATCATCTCTGCCCAGGGATCCAAGATATCCCCTTTATCTTATTTTCTGGATTGGAAACTTAAACAATTGTGGGGTAAGGGGCAGTATTTACATAAGGATTCTTGGAAATTTCTGGGTAAAATCACCCCCAATCTCAATGTTCCCAACTTGCAATTCCTCACTATAGAGGTGGTAGATCTCTTGTCAGTTATACCACACGAGAAGGGACTTGATTGGTTAGAGGAAGCATTGAGAGAGAATCTGGGGGCCTGTGACAATGACATCTTTCTTGTCATGGAACTAGCGGATTTGGTTCTACACAATAATTTCCTATATTTTTCCGGAGAATATTTTAAACAAACATCAGGGGTGGCTATGGGAGCTAATTGAGCCCCAACATATGCAGATATAGTTCTGTCACTATGGGAAAAAAAGTATATAATAAACAGTGAATACAGTAAATACTGGACGTCATATTCCAGGTTCATGGATGACATCTGTATTTTTTGGACAGGTATGACTAGTTTATTAGAGGAATTCATAATATATCTAAATTCTACCACTGATTTTTTTACCTTTACACACCAGGTAAACATCAAGCAGGTCAATTATTTAGATGTATCCTTAAGGGTAGAGAACACTGGTTTCAAATCCACCATCTATAGGAAACCTACCTATTCCAACAGTTACATTCATTACAACAGTTCCCATCCAAGACATCAGACGAAGGGAATAGTCAAGGGACAATTCGTTAGGGCATCCCGTATGACTTCTGATTACCCTGATTATAAACAAGAATGTTTAAATCTTACGCGGATGTTTCAGGAGAGAGGGTATCCTGAGGATTTTATTTCAAATATTAGCAAGGAGGTTATGGAAGGTAGGAATACTAAATGCAAACCTAATCTAGATACAGGCAAGGTAGAAACATCTATGAGAGGTAGTGGGGAATATGATTCTGAAGAAGGGTTCAGTAGAGTTGTTGTCACTGAATACAGTGCTAATTCTGGTGTTATTAAGAATATAATAGAAAAAGAATGGGAAAGTTTCTGAGACATCACTGATCTTAGTAATCTTAAAGGAAAAACAGTAAAAACAGTGTTTCGTAAAGGGAGCAATATTAAGAATATATTGGAGTATGAACCTTGGGCTAACAGGTTTTCAAACCAATGTAAAGGAACGTACAGGTGTGGTGCCTGTACGCAATGCAAATATATATCACATACTGACAAAGTATATATTGCAGCCAGGAATAGGTCGATAACAGCATCCACCTATTCCAATTGTAATAGTCAAGGGCTGATATACTTGGCTACATGTCAGAAATGTCAAGGGTTTTACGTTGGTAAAACCGAAAGACATCTGAAGTGAAGGATATATGAACATCTATACGAAATAGAGACAAAATTCCAACAATGCCCTGTTTTGGCACACTTTGGTATGCAAGCAGGCCAGGTTTGAATTCTTTGTATTAGAGATTATGCACCGGGACAACAGAGTGGGTCCCTGGGAGATTAGATTAGAACATTGGGAAACTTATTGGCAAATCCTATTGGAAGCAAATAAAATACCTGGCTTGAATGATTTTATATCTATTGTACCATTGTTAAAATTTAAAGCTGCTAGGTTGTGAATTTGGTCTTATTCAAATGGTTTTATGAATATGTGTTAAGTGGCTCGTAGTATAAATTCCAGTTTTTATATGAAGAATATATATATATATATATATATATATATATATATATATATATATATATATATTAGTACACTACATTTTTTATGTATATTTATATTTTTATACACATACATATTTTATATATATTCTAAACAGTTATTGGTTCATTAGTTTTGAGAAGTGAAATAGGTTTTATTGCTTTAAATTTTAATTAAACAATGGTTTTAATTGATTACAGCATAGTATATAAACTCAGTTGGGCAACTCATCAGTGTATCCGAAGAAGTCAGGGATTTATGCTGATGAAAACGTTGTATTGGTATTTTACTGACATTCATAATAAACTGTTGTGGTTGCGGTCTTCCATGGACTGATTTTGTTTTTTGTCTTGGATTGTTGTTTGGCCTCCTACTTTTCCTGGTTTTAGTTTCTAAAACTGCTTAAAATGGGAAAATTTTGGTTTAGTCATGTGGGGATTAATATAATAAAGTGCAAAGTCTCAATCAGCTTTAGATTTTTTCAGAAGTCTTGAACGATGATGATTATGCACAAGTCTGCTTGAACAGATGGTAGGCAGTTAAGGCAAGTGACATTCAGCGCAGCCATTCAGAGTGAATTTTAAAATATATAAAGGGGGTTTATATATTGCTTATGGGGGTGTCCTTTATCAACATAATAACTGTTTCTTTGAAAGGTGTAAAAAGGGAAGATAGAAAATATGGAAAATATGGAGATATAGCAATAAGGGACACATAGATTGAAGAATTCATAAGGGTTATACTTGAAGAGGTGGGATAAGAGGGTTGTGATATTTTTGGTAGTGGAACCCCCCCCACACACACTTATTTTTTTAGTTTTTAAGAGACATCCTTGGGAAGGTATAGGACAGAGGGTTAGGGATGTAGAGAGGTGAAAAGGAGTTAGAGCCAGGCCAACCCCTGCCCACAGGATCTCCAGGGTTTCCACTGCCTGATAGTTGGGAAGTGAAAGACCCCAATGTTGAGGGGGCTTAGGCCTGCAGTGATGAAGTGGTTGGAGTTGACCAGGACAGCTAGTTTTGCAACTGCTGAAAATGGTCCTGCATGGGCCGAAGGTTCCTCTCCACTACCCATTCCACTACATCCTCTATCAGGCCCCAAAGCTCACATGCTTCATGTCTTTCCAGGCTGCACGATATCAGGATGCCTACAGGACTGGAGCCACTGCCCCACCCATGTGAGGACATTAAACGGGTGACAGAAGACAAACATTCTCTGACCTGTTAGGAACGTGATTGGGTTACTCCTGGGATCTTTGGGCCTGTGGAAAAATCAGCATAACTATGGGGGAAAGAAAAAAAAGAACTGCAAAGTAATGGTTAATTTAAAAAAAAATGAGAGAGGGGGGCGAAAAGTCACTAACAAAACTGCAATAATTAATTAACTAATAATTTGCTGGTACGTCGGTATATCCTTTATTGACAGTGCTTACTTAACATCTAATAACCAGTTAAAAATAATGAAATGACATTATATTTTTACAAGGGGAAAAATGATTCTGCAAAATCGTACTGATAAGTATCTAATAAGCAATAAGCAAGTATAAGATAGGAGCTGGTAATACGTTTTACACTTAGAAAATGTTCTGCAATATGGTACTGAAATGGGTTTTGCTGAAAAGGTTATAAAGGTTATTGGTAGCACAATATTTCTGCAATTATTATTTCATTACACACACACACACACACACACACACACACACACACACACACACACACACATAGGTACCAAACAAACCAGGGGTCGTCTCTAGGATACATACCTCTTTCTCAAGCAGGTTCTAATTATAACAAATACAAGGTTTAAGTCATTAGAATGGGTGACTAATGCTGTTTTTTTTTTTTTTTTTTACAGATATGGAAGATATTCTTCCAAGTGGGGTCCAAAGATACTCTGTATGCAAAGCATATATGTCCCCTCAAGAGCCTATAGGAGACATAATATAGGGACAGTGCATTTAAGCTGTCTGCATAGAATATATTATTTATACCATGTATTCTTTTAGTGTAGAACATCTGAGGATGTCCCAGATGTTGGATGTCTCTGGTTGTGTACATACCAATGGGGGGATAGCACTCAATGATAGGTCTGGTGAGTGCTGAATACAGTGAAAAATTATGTCCTTGGACCTAGATGCCAGACCTGTGTTTATTAGTTGCACAACATAGACCCTGGGATTCACGCAGCTGAAATCACTGTGCAAGAGCAGTATAGGTGCTCCTGCACAGAATATGGCTGCCGAGCAATCCAGGAACATGCTGTTTTGACGTGCATGAACCTGCCTACACTATTCCTGCACAGAAAGCCGTGCAGTATGCTAATCAGCTTATTTGCTGTTGAAAAACATGCAAATGAGCTAAATTAGTGATTCAGGAAGTAAGCAGGTCTCCATGCAGGAACAGTGAAGGGTGCAGAAATTTACTTGGCTTCTAGCCAAGTATATTTCTGCAAAATAGAAAATGGAGGCATGACAGCCTCACATAAACCATGTATTCCATGTATTAGGTATGACAGCTTCAAATAAACCATGTATTCCATGTATTAGGCATGCCAATGGCCAAATATATGGCCATTGGCATGAAAAATAGTTAATTTTCTTGCAAATAAAAGGTTTTTTTTTTTGGCCAATCTCAGCCGTTTACACATAGAGCAGTGGTGCACAAATGAGACCATGCCAAAAAATACGAAAAGAAAGGGGAAAAAATCAACTTTCAGAGAAATCTGCATTTTGCGATAATAGTCAATGGCATGGAGAATGAAAACAATACCAGGGAATAGTGGTTGCTAAGGGGAAAGGCTCAGTGTAAGTGCGGTAAACTTAGTAGTAAGGCCAGGGGATAGCAGAACTGTTGACATCTGAGCACCAGGAATGTGTGCTGTGCATCAGGTCCTAAACGGGAAAATAGGAAGAGGCAACTGCAGAAGGAAGGCAATCAAGGAGAACAAGCATAGCTGGCAGGTGGAATGTATGAGAATCAGCCAATTACACAGGCAGCAGCCCAACACACTACTATAAACTATGCAATCACCTTTCAGTCTGTTTTTTTTCCCACTAACACTACACCACCAGTGTACACATTCAGAGGAATTTAAAACTGACAAATCTAACAAACCATGTTAGAGGCTGCTGTTGCTCTGATCTATCAGCATATGCTAGAGACTGAGGGTGGTGAGGAGAAAAATGCTGACAACCAACTCAGACTAAGGAAGAGGAGAAGAGTGTTCAGACCCAGGGTAACCTACCAGGGGCTACATGATCTGGAGATAGAAGAGCAATATAGGGTGGACAGGGACATACTTCAGCAACTTGTTGAGCTGTGCTGGCCTCGCCAGAACCAACAGAGGGGATCCCATCCCGGTGCATACCAAGGTATGTGTAGTCTTAAGAATACTAGCTCCAGGTACTTTCCCAAAGACCAACTGGGGATATAATGGGAGTCTCACAGGCATCTGCGTCCAGGGTACTCCACCAGTTCCTGGATGCCATGCGACCACATGCTGCTAAGCACATTCACTTCCCCAGCACCTGTGAGGAGATGACCAGCAATATGCATCTCTTCCACCATGTAACAGACGACCCAGAGGTACTGGGAGTCATAGACTGCATGCACATCCACATCAAAGCACCACCTGGTGAATGGGGTAGGGTCTACATAAACCATAAGGGCTTCACCTCCATCAACTGCCAGGTCATGTGCAATGCCCAGGGCAGTATCATGAATATGTGTGTTGGCAGCCCTGGAAACTTTCACGTCTCCCACATGTGGCACTCATCACAGCTGTACCAGGCGTTTGCCAGTGGGGACATCCCATATGGCCAGCTGGTGGGGGATGCTGGCTACGCACTGGAGCCGTGGCTGATGACACCCATCAGAAATGCACACACACCACACAAGAATGTCATAATGAGGCACATGCACAAACCAGGATCATTATAAAGTGTGTGTTTTGGATGCTCCAGTCATGGTTCCACTGCCTTGACATATCCAGTGGAGCCTTGCAGTACTCTCCAGCCACATGTGCACACATGTTAACAGTATGTGCCATGCTACACAATATGATGCTATGGAAACAGCTGCAGCAGGAACAAAATGGGGAAGGGACACACAGCCCCCCACCATTACCAAGGCCTCCACAGGCACAGAGTGACTCAAAAGAGGAACATCCTGAGCCAGCCCCTGTAGGCAGATGGAGACATGCCCAGTATGCCCTGTCCTTGGCAAAAAGGCAATGCATAGCACATATACTGATACTGTAGGGCCCCAGAGACTGATCTCTCTCTCTCTCTCTCTCTCTCTCTCTCTCTGACTCACACACACAGTAAAATGGATGCCAAACATCACACCACGCAGTGTATTGCATGCATCCAACATAGTAAGCCCTCAAGCACAACCCTCACAACAGCTGCAGGCACAAGGTAAGCCAGTCTCTGTAACAAAATAAATTACTCTAGTGGAATTTTCTGATAGCATATCTATTGTATTGATCAAACATGTAAGGGAATGGGGTTGGCTAACTGGGATAGCAGCAGACAACTGACAGCTCTGTGGGACAGCAGGAAGTGTATCCCCAGTACTGCCCTACCCACACCATGCAGTACCGCCCTAGTTGACAAATACCACTGTAGTATATATGGTGAGCCAAATAACTGGGGGGGTCTTAGATCATATGTATGGATGTCAAAGTGGGGGTTCCATACCCACCACCAACCCCTCACAGCAGATCAGCTGTAGAAAACTATACAAAAATACCTAGCAAAGGCTCCCACAAGGCGACATCCATGAAATCCCTACCCACGGACTGTTACACAGTGATATCACAGCAGGTCTGGTAGTGGCAGTATGTCTTTGAAAGGTAAGAAGTCTGAAACTACAAATGTCCATGCCAGAACAATATAACCTGTGGCTGATACTGTTATGCCTGTAGTCTGAAAGATAGGGCACACCACTATGCTAAATGAGACCAAAATGTTTAGCAAATATCAGCACAGTCTGTGCAGATGCGTATTGTGTACAGTTGTGTCCCCCACAGAGTCCCATAGAAATTCAGTAACATGTTACTAGCCTTAAGTCACATCCAGCTGTCACCCAGAGTGATGGCACAATAGTAACAAAAAGCATATGTACAGAATCAATGTATATTTTTAAATGTGATACTTTATCTCCTGGGGGCTGAATGAGGAGTGTAATTGGAGGATGTGTATTTAAATGTACTTAATTGTTAATTGCTTCTTCTAATTAAGGCAAGCATTTCTTGTAATATGTTACTGATTGAAGGCTTTGGCAAAGACATCAGAGTAAAATGAACTTGCGTGAATTACTGGCTATTTGTATTTTTGTTCCATATCTTTACTTGTAGTTCTTTTGCTAAGAGGTCATTGTATATGTCTAGTCATTGTGTATGGCCTGTCATGATTTTGTAGCAGCATGCTGGTCACTTATTATTTGGACTGGGGGTCAGATGTGAGTGTCATGGGTTCTTTTTTATTCAACTGTGCATGCTGCCCCATTTATGGGTGGCATATACATGTATGCATATCTCTCTCCTCTCTATCTTCTCTCTTTCTCTCTCTCTGTCTCTCTCTCTATATATATATCTATATATATATATATATATATATATATATATATATATATATATATATATAGATTTACTTCAGAAGCTCAAAATATTGAAATCTCAAATTTCAGTATCTCGAGCCCAAGAGGTGGAATCCACAAAACAATGAAAACTAAAAACCGTGAAATTCAAAGCTTCGAATACCGTAAGTTTTGAATTTCGCGGTATTACTACACACACACACACACACACACACACACACACACACACACACACACACACACACACACACACACACATACACCATACACCACACAAACACACACAATTACTATGCTACATGAAAGCTGGGGGGCAAACCCCCCTGCACCCCCCCACACCCCCTACTTAAATATTCTCACTCCGAGGTCACACTACATACAAACACATACAAAATACCACCACACAAGCTACTTTCTCTTCACACACACACATCACAGCAACAAAACACACTGACACACACCACAGCCCCTACCCAAACCCCTTAATACACACACACACACACTTACTTGAATACATAACAATAGCAGAACTTTAGAAGTACGAAATTCAAAACCTCTGGTATTCGAGGTTTTGAATTACGCTCTTCTAAACTTTCAGTATTATGTGGATTCGGCTTCTTGAGGTCAAAATACTGAAATTCGAGATTTCAGAATTTCGAGCTTCTGAACGGAACCCATATATATACATATATATATATATATATATATATATATATATATATATATAGATAGATATATAAATATAAATATATATATATATATATATATATATATATATATATATATATATATATAAATATATATGCACCAATATTTATCGGTAATATATCTGTAGGTTCATAGGTTCATACTAGGCTATCTGCCCGAGGGCATTTACAAGCCTAGCCCATAGTTTGTGGCTTACGCCACCATTTAGTATGGGGAACTTTACCCATTATTTTGCTGTGCCTCTGTCGAGCAGTGACACTGAGGTAATCCCTGGGGTATATCTGCGATCTCCCATCCATTGGTCAAGATTTCTCTTGAACAAGGCCAGCGAGGTGCTCTGCCTCATATATACCGGGATTTTATTCCACAGCATAGGGAGTCTTTGGGTGATGAATCTATCCCTCCAGCACGTCCTATTAATAGCCGTGTCGAGGTTTAAGTCTCCCGCCCTTGTGGCTCTGACGGATCTAGATTTTTTGAGGTGAAACATATTCATCAAATCTGGGTTTGACATGGCCTTGTATGTTAGGCAAAGGTCAGCTCTGAGCAAGTGGTAAGTGACTGAATAGAGCTGGAGTTCTTTCAGTCGGGCAGCATAGGACAGATGTTTGAGACCCTTTATCCTTTTGGTGAGGAACTTTTGTGGCCTCTCCAGCTGCTGCAAGTGTCGGGTCAGATACATTCCGAATGGGGCATTGTACTCAGTCATTGGTCTGATGAGTGATGAGTATAGGGAGACTATGACCTCCCTTGATCTAGATGAGAATCCCTTCATGATAAGTTGGGCAATGTAGAAGGTCTATATGTATCTCCACACATATCTATCTCGCTATATATGTAAATATTTTTTTCATGTACATATTTGCAGATAACAATCATTCCTGATTGCACAGTGTGTCTTTCCTATTGTAAACTGACTGTGCTGCATGATATGTTGTAAAAAACATCCTAACATCTCATAGCTAAGATGGCCTAGTTGTAAATTTCTGTGACTGTGGTGTATAGCATCCTGTGTTCAAGACCGAGCACAGCTGATTGTTTTGTTGCTGACCAGAAGAAGGGCTGCTGGATAGAGAGTGATAAAGGCACTTTTAAGCAGTCATAAGTGGGTTTGCGTTGGTTTGCACAGCATTAAGCAGTGGTAAGACATGGTTAAACTGATAGGTACTTAAACTATGTATGCTTCGCTTACCGACATTTACCAGTGCGCAAATATGCTTAACAGAGCTAGTTACTGATTATCATTCACATTTAAGCAATGTGTAAACCTGCTAAGCATAGCCATCCCTGGTAACCATTTTTCACATTCCAATCTCATAAAATAGTAGAGTAATGACATCATGTAATAAGTTTAATTCCCTGTACATAACATGATTTTATGAGCTCTCATTACAGTAGCAAGGGGTGTGACTATACTGTACAGGACACTTGGGTATACATGGGTAGTATCACATTTTGTCTTTTATAATTTTTTTTATACATGGGTAGTATCACGTTATATGCACTCACACTTGCATGTTACACCAGCTACAGTACACTGGTTGATGAATATGATTCCACACATATTGAATTATGAAATTAGTACTTTTCACACTGCTTTTCCATGTAAGATTAGATTGTCTATTATAGTACTCTAACCATACATCTCTGCATGCAGAGCTGGTACTCTGAGTACTACACGATCTTGTTCTTGGTGTTTCAGTTGTATGTTTTTGTGTATCTCCTATTGGATATTACTATGACATTATTATATTAACTGTAGAGTACTATGTTTTCTGGCCATGTCACTGAGGACTACTGTCATGTAGTAATAGCATACATTTCAGATTCAGACTTCTATCTTTCAGGAGATTCATCCTAATCCATAACATTTTTCCTGTCCATTCCTGTCTGTCCTCTGTGCAGATGTGAAGATGTCAGGTATTGCTAAGGCCATACAACTATGCAGGTGCCCATATAGTTTTGTGCTGTGGGCCTGGGCACTGCTGCTAGCTCCAACAAATGGGACATCCTTCATGTGGGCCTTGGCCCTTTTACTTGCCTGTGTGAGGGACATTACAGAGGTGGTGAGCTACAGATTCACAGACGGTAGGTGGGAATACGTCACAGGACAGGACATCTGGACACAACACAACAACATGGGGGACATATCTCCAGAATTGTGAACAGATTGTATGTCATCATCATTATTGTTATACACATGGTGGGTTGATAGGTTGATAGGGTTTGTGTGGATATGCATTTAGTGAGTGACTTCACGTCTGACAGTGGTATGTCTCTGACATACCTCTCCACTGGCATGCTGTCCATAGACTTGCCACATGTTTGCCTGTTATATTTTGTCTGTTCCCCAGACAGTTGTTGGTCTTGGAAAATCAGTCAGGGACTCTGGAGAATGTAGTCAGTAAATACTAAAATCCATTGGTATTACTGACTTCATATTCCTCATAAAGTATATGTTACAATGAACCCAGTAACATCAGCAAATGTCTAAACTTCTAACAGCAATATGTCCATTCTACACACGTGTTTCTGCCTCTGTCCCTAAATGTTGTCAGGCTTTGTCCAGATGTCATGCACTATGAGGCTCAAATGTATTTAATATAATTATTTCTTGCCTTCATTCCTCCTACCATCCCAGTGATGTAGTAGATCCACAGACATGTTACAGGGAAGAGGCCATATATATCAGTCCTGAGCTTGTACATTCTGAGGTGAACTGTACATTTGAGAGGTCTGTGTATGTATGGTCATTGTTGTCAGACTGTCAGGATTGTGTACACATGTCATGTGTACATGTTATTTGGGCTGTGTATGGAGGGGGGTATATATAAGCATTATGGCTCCTTTTTTATCTGACTGTGCATGCTGCTCCAGTGTCTGCTGGTCTATTGGCTGTATGCCTTTGTAGGGGCAGACTGAGCCATGTCCTGTACCATGGTCAGGATTCAGACTACACTGAGAATTGTGATTGGAAAACTATTATGTATTTCTTCTCACAGTCTATATACTCTACTGTTCACCTAACCTACTGGTATGTGACTGTGGTGGAATTGGTTATGGGTATGCACTTTCACATAGGTGTCTTATTTTTGGTGCTGTAATACCCCTGTAGTGCCTGCCATCCCAAAGAGGGATGACAATACATTCATTGACAATGAGCTTCAGGCCACGGCTCTGACACCAGTCATTGGTCTCAGTGAGGCCTTTCTGTAGGATGTCAACATCACGTGGGTAGTTAATAACCCCCAACTTGCAATCGTCTGCAAACATTGTCAGCCAGAGTCCCTTCATGTTGGCAAGGACTTCAGAGAAGTTGATACCAAACAGAAAAGGACCCAGGACCGAACCCTGTGGAACTTCACTCGTGACTGGTTGGCAGTCTGACTTGGGGTCAGCTACTTTCACACTGTGGGTTCTATCTGTGAGACAGTTTGCAACCCATCTACTGTTGTAGGGGTTGATGCATAGCTTAGTGAGTTTATCCATGAACCCTGAGTGGGGAATATTATCAAAATGCTTGGCCAGATTGAAGTAGGCTGTATGAACCACCTTGGCTTCATCCACAGCTCTGGTGACTGACTCAAAGAAGGGTCTAAAACTTTACCTTTAGCTAAATATGTGGACACTAAATTAAAGCACATATGGGTGGGAAAAAAAGCTGTATTGAAAGATTCATGGGACCTGTTGAGAGAAATATCTACTAATCTATATCATGAAGACCTTTTATTTGTAACTATCGATATTATAGACTTATTTTCCTCTATACCCTACATTTCTGGGATGGAAATGTTTGAGGAAATTGTTTTTGAAGACCAGGGACTAAACCATAATGAGAAAATAGTAAATGTTGGTCTAATGGATATGATTTTAAAAAACAATTTTATATACTTCAATGGAGAATTCTTCCAACAAATCCAGGGAGTGGCTATGGGAGCAGCGTGTGCTCCCACCTATGCCAATTTGGTGTTGGCAAATTGGGAGGAAAATTATATTTTGAACTCTGAATTTAGTTCATGCCAGGGGTGGCTCATGATATCGGAATGCCGGCTGCAGCCCTCCCACCTAGAAAAACACAAAAAAAAAATCTTTAAAATTAAAAAACAAAACTGGAAGAAAAAAAAAAAGCACGAGTCCCGACTCCTCTGCGCATGCGCAGAGGCATTTGAAGACTTCAGACTGCCTCTATCAGCAGTCCAGATAGAGAAACACAGGTACCCAGCAATCATTGCTGCATGTGCACCCAGGAATCAGTGCAGTGACGACCACACAGAAGAGGAGGTCTGGACTGCTTTGGCAGCAGGCAGACCCAATGAGGAGAGAGGTGAGCTGGAAGACCCAATGAGGACTGAGAGGTGAGCTGCTCTCGCAGGGCATATTGCACGTGCTGGATTGCTCTGTTTCGCGGGCGGGTTTGGTCACTGGATTGCTCTGTTTTGCAGGCAGGATTCATTCAGGAGTGTGTGCGTGTGTGTAATGCCCCAGTTACTATATACTGTTGGCTAGAGAGAGCAAATGTTGGTGGATAAGGATACTCAGGCTTGAACCCTGTACCTTGGATGCAGGTGGCAAGGATCTGAATTCCCTCTCCACCACCATTTCTAAAAAATGTGCAGATTTTTGCCTCATATTTGTTCTGTTCCTCATAAAATCTGTG
The DNA here is from genome assembly GCF_019279795.1 of Protopterus annectens. Lineage (NCBI taxonomy): Eukaryota > Metazoa > Chordata > Ceratodontiformes > Protopteridae > Protopterus > Protopterus annectens. The sequence goes on from NC_056732.1 coordinate 812,859,656, forward strand.
GTTTCTGTATCTACATTTTTCCTTGCAAAGTCTGTAGTGTAGTGGTGCACTGGTAGCATTGCTGCCTAACAGCTACAGGTTCTCTGGTTTGATTCTTGGGGTGCCTTCTGTGTGAAATTGTTCTAGCAGTTGTCTAAGTTTATAACATGGATATTTGAAATGTGTCCCTATTTTTGGGACTGTATTCCCCCATTATTGGCTTTGTCCAGGTATTTTTTGCTAAGGTTGAGAGTTATCTATGGTGGGAACTGTATTCATTGAATGTTTAGGGGCTGTATCCCCCCCCCCCCATTACTGGCTTTGTCCACATGTTTTTGCTAAGAGGTTGAGAGCTATAGTGAGAACTGAATTCACTGAATATGTTTGGGGGCTGTATTCCCCCCATTATTGGCTTTGTTCAGGTGTTTTGTGTCAAGAGGTTGACAGCTATGCTGAGAACTGAATTCACTAAATGGTAGCCATTTAAGTTTGTCTTCCTCTCTTTTACAAAACAGCTGATTTGGCATAGTGGTATGTTTCTCTGACTGTTTTGCACAGGGTCCCCTGGGTTAAAGACGTGGCAGTGAAATGTATGGTGGTAACACAGCATTTTATTCTAGCAACTTTCCAACATTATACAAGCAATGTTTAAAATGTGTCCCTGGTTTTTGGGCTTTTGCCCCCCCCCCAATAAATTTCGGCTTTTTCCAGATTTCTTGTGCTGCAAAGTTCAGAGATACAACTGCGTGTCAAGTAGATTTTACAAGGAGCTGAGAGCTGCAGGGGAACAAAACATTAGTGCTGCTTATTCTAAGTCTGCTTGCATTAACAGCACAACAGGTAATGTACTTGCTTTTGATGCAAAAGGCTGTGGGTTCTACTCCCACAGTAGATAGATGCAATGCTGATACTGTACTGTGTTGTAAAGTGGGGGATGCTGCAGTCCTTTTTGGCAAAGATACCTAGAGTAGTTACTATGAACCTGAACCTGTTATCAATTTGCCATACTATATTACTAGTTGCTATATTACTAGCTTATCATTTTTTTTAACGCATGCAACATAGGCAATGTATTCCGCAAGGGCAACAGGCACTTTATTTTTAGATGAATAAACAGTGACATATAAAGTTGTTTGCTAGCAGCAACCTCTTCATTGTTACAGATTTCTTTAATGTGGAATTATTTAGACGACTTTTACTACTTTAGAGATTGTGCATATTTACTGATACTGGTGGACTGTAGAAGGTTGAGTAGACTTTTATGATGGAAATGTTCTGAATTGGGTAGTTTTGTCATTGGTGCATGCATTTTGTTTCATTGTTTACTGGAAAAATGTTCAAAACAATAAATTTAAAATGCCGTCTAACAACTGTACTGTATTGTACAAGGAATATAATTTAGTAAAATCAGGAAGGTGTATCAAAGAGCACATGTATGTTTCATGTACAAGGGGCCTATGATTTGAAAACAGCCCAAAGTTAATCTTTATCTGCCACTGGCAAAATGTATTTTCTTTGAATGTGGGTTTCAATGCTGTTTCATTTGATGTGAGTTTCAAGGGCAGAGAAGTTTTTAATGCTAAGCCTGTTTTCATTGTGAGACTGCGTTGCTTTGTTTAGCAGATGTCTTGGTGTTTGTGCTATAAAATGCAAAATAAAACTTTCAAATGAAATCCAAATCATCATAGAAGTAAAGTAGTATGCACATTAGTGTTTATGGTAAATGGAGTGAAATAGCCAAGCAATGGATCATTGGAATGGCTGCAGGGGGGAGGGCTCCATTTGACCATGATTTTGTGAGGGGGAAGGGTGGCAAACTCAAAGACAGCCCCAGCTGAACTATACCTCCCAACTGTCCAGATTTTCACAGAAGGAATAGATTTTTGCTTCTTATTTTTGGTTTGTTCCTCATAATGTTTGTGGTTTTCTCATTTAGGAATTAAGTCACGAAATAATGACACACTGAGTTTCAGACTTCATAACCTTCAGAAAAATGCATGCTAAAGTAAGATCTGTTCTATCAACTGTCTCAGTTTGTACAAGGGCAATTTTTAGTGCTGTTTATATGTTCCCCCAATATATTTGGCCTTGTCCAGATTTATTGCATTAACAGGTTGAGAGGTACATGCAAATAAATTGCTTTATAGAATTAGGCATAGCCAAACCTCTCAACTGTCCCTGAATTTGGCTCAAAATGTTGCTCTTCCCCTAATAATCCCTCCGCAAAATAGCAATTTTGGAAGAAAACATGGAGGGTTTGCAATTAAAAAATAACTGTAATAATCAGAGTTATAGAATTCTTTTATTTCAGAAATGCATGTAGATTCTTTTATTTTGTCAGCTGCTCAAGTAAGAAGTACTATTATTAAAAAATTGTCCCTTCTTTGACAGGTTCCCAGCTGTATTGTGTGGCTATTTTATATTTTTGCATCACATTTTTGGTCCATTTTTCATAAATTTTTTTTTTTGGCAAATTAGTGGCAAATCATTAAAGACTGAAGTTAGAAAATAATGACAGGCATTTGAGTTTCAGATTTCATATCCTTCAGAAAATTCATACCAATGCAAGACCTACTATTCTATTATCTTTCTAAGTTTATAAGAGCAATATTTAAAAATTGTCCTTATTTTTGGGCCTTTGTCCCACTTCTATGTATGGCTTTGCTCTGAGGGTGAGAGGTATGACAAATGTGTCAGGGCCATCACAGTCAGCCAGAGACATTTCAAATTGTGACATACTTGTTGCACCCCACTCCCCCATGTAGTGTCTCTGGATGTGTCCAAGCAAGGCAAGGAGCAGTTATGCAGTGTAAGTGTGCAGAGTATCCCCTCATCCAAGGTAGAGTACTACAGTGGCTCTTCATCTGTTCTTGATTTTGCCGAATGGTCTGGTTTCTGTCATATTTTTGTACTGTTGATTTATGCTTATTACTCAGAAAGTGCCTGTTGCTCTGTGTTTTAAGTAACAATGCTTTAATGACCATCAGGTAAGCTTGTCTGAGATCATAACATGCAAGTAAGCTTTAATAAGCCTGCCAACACTGAAGCCTTTCTGCTGTTGCCATGCAGAGAATACTTAACTAGATAATGTATAAGCGTTGGGTATTGAAATGCATATGACAGTATTTGTAATAAAGGACAGGATTACATTATTTTAAGAAGCTCATTACACTTGTTGGAGACTTTCAGTGATCTCTGAGGGCTTTACCCATAAACTAAACAGAATGCCATTCATGTGTGGTCCATAACCTGTACAGTAATCCTTTAAGCAATGTATCTTGAGCTTGTTTGCTTTTCATTTTTTTTACTTTGATCATGTTTTCCCCATGAAACAAGTAGATAGTTGTCAGGCAGCAGGTCTTTTTTGGATAAGAAACATTTTTACAAGTGGGGGCATCACAGAGATTGCTACTTTCAGCATGTTACTTGGTACTTTAATAAAGCTGAATATAAATTATAATTAGAACTGCAGTGCAAGGAGAAGCGGTTTGAGTTGAGTGCTACTTGTTTTTCTTATACTTGATTTTTACTGGCATTCCTCTCAACCTTTTTGTTTCCATCTAGATATTAAGTAAGCTGTCATGCTGCCAATGCATTGAAATATTTTTATTCTTTTATACTTCATTTGTCTTGATTGGACTCTCATAATTTGGATTTGGCACCCAGGGCAGCATATTTAATTAAAGTTTAGTTTTTGTGGTTTTGACCATAGCTCCTCCCCTTTCTACTTGTCCGCACCCCCTTCCCATTGATCCCACCCATTTGGCTATCTCCTGCAGCCCCCGTTTGATTTGAAGTCACCAACCGCCACTGGTTCCTGCTGGAAATTATATAGAAGATTTTTGGATGATATAGTCATCTTTTGGACAGCAAGTAAAAAGAGGTTTGAAGAGTTTATGAAATGCATGAGTGAAACCACTAATTTTTTAAAGTTCACTCATAAAATATCATATGATACTTTACAGCATTTAGATTTAGAAATATATAAGGTAGATAATAAATTAGAAGCTAAGATATATAGAAAATCTACCTTTTGTAATTCCTTCCTTCACTATCAGAGTGCACACCCCCTACATTGTAAGAAAAATATAGTTAAGGAACAATTTGTAAGGGGATGCCACATGACTAGCCTTGATGCAGATTTTTTACTAGAGTGTAATTTGCTGGAAGAAATGTTCAATGAAAGAGGTTACCCCCTGGAATTTATTAAGAACATTAGATCTGAGGTTGAAGATGGAAGAAAAAGCAGATTTAAGCCTATTCAGGGGTATATGAAAGATAATGAGGAAGGAGACAGACACACGGAAAATATTAAAGTAAATACTAGTAATAACTATCAACAAGCAATGATCTTGGAATACAATACCCTGAATGACAACACCAGAAGAATTTTTCAAAAAGAATGGGATAGATTTGTATCCCTTACGGATTTAGATGGTATTTCTAGTTTTCCACTTAAGGTGGTATATAAAAATTCGCAGAGTATAAGAAATATTTTGGAAAATAATAATAGGAAGTTTAACACCAACAGAAAAAGGTTAGGTACATATAAATGTGGACACTGTTCCCAATCTACTTATATCATGAGTATGGACAAGTTTTATTTAGAGAGTAGGAAAAAATGGATTAATAGCACTGATTATTTTAACTGTGAAACAAAAGGAATAGTTTATTTAGACACCTGCCTAGTTTGTAGTTCCTTCTATGTGGGGAAAACACACAGCATGTTGAAAAGAAGGATCTATGAACATATTTATGATATGGCAGTTGGCAAGGAAACTAGTGCTTTGTTTAAACATTCCAAGGTATGCACTAAACCTAAATTCTCTTTCCTTGTGCTGGAACAAATTAAAAATGACATTAGGGGAGGCCCATGGGAAGAGAAGATAGAATTTAGGGAATTATGGTGGTAAGTCACCCTTGAAGCAGGGGATTTTCCTGTTTTAAATGATTATGTTTCAATATTGCCACTTTTGAAATTAAGGTCTGCCAAACTTTGAAAAACTTGGAATGTAATAACATGTTTAGCCAGGAGATGGCACTGTTCCCTTGTTCTTTTTGCACAGCTTACAAATCTATGTAAAATGATCAGTTATATATATTTTTAACTTATATTTATACACACATATATATTTTTAAATAACTTTTAACGGAAATAATTTTATGATCAACATTTATATTTATTGTTTATTGAGATCTATTTATTGAAGGTACAGCATTCTATGGGAATGTATATTTTATGTCAATGTGGTTTTAAAGAAAGTTTTAATATTTATGACCTTTGACTAAACATTTATTGGTTTTTTTAAAATGTATTTATGCAATTTCATTGGTTCTTCATCAATTAATTGAAGTATAAATGATTAATTGTTTTAAACACCGGTCATCTGATGAAGTCTTATCTATAGAGACTAAAACGCAAATTTGGTGTGTAAAGGCGTTTATGGAGTGTATTTTCTGCATGGTGTGGATTGATTAAAGGAACTATATATACCTTGTTCGAGTATCAGCTTTTCCTTCGCACTCTTTTGCTTGGTTGACCAGGTTGATTGAACATGCATGATCTACCCTTCACAAATGCAAACTGTGTCGGATCCAGAGTCTGGAGATTCCCATATCCCTGTTTCTTAGGACCATGATGATGCATTCCATAGCTTTGAATGACAACATTGTCAGGCTAATGGGGTGATAATTCCTAGGGTCTGCAGACACTCCTCATGTGTGGAGAGGAATAACTGTGGCAGTGCAACAGTCAGTAGGGACAAAGCCTGAAGTGAGGCTGGGATTAAACAGTGCACACAGGTGAGGTGTCAGTTGACTCTGTACTTCATGCAGAAGACATCCAGGGATATTGCCAGGTCCAATAGAAGTTGTATTCTTGGCCTTGGACAGTGGTGTGTTAACCAAAGCAGCAGTACTACTGGGTGCCTGGCAGTGTAGTGGTATTGTGATTGGTCCTTTGAGGGTGGGGAGAGGGGAAAAGTTACCACTGAATCTGTTTCCCAATATATTGGCAATATCTGTTGGCTCAGTATAGGAAGTACCATTGTGAAGTAGCTCAGAACACATGTTTGTATTGCTGTGGAGATTCTTTACATAACTATAGGAGGCCTTGTGGATGTCTTTACTGTGTGCTGTAATTCTGTTTTCACAGCTAGCTTTAGAGTATTTGATGAGGAATCTCATCTTTTTGTTGAGGCTGATAAAAGGGTTTTTACAGTCTTCAGACTTCACTTTATTCCATATCAGTTTACTCCTTCTGTTGTAGAGTATTTTTGGGCAGGAGACCACCAGATTGGCTTCCTTTTTCTGGAGGTGAGCATCTTGTTTCTATTGGGTATGGCAGAATCCATGTATTTGTGTACGTGTTTGTACTGCATTGGTGTGTGTTTGGAGGTCATGCAAGTAGCCTCCCTTTGCATGGGTGCCGTGAAGTTAGCCACCTCTGTTTTTTGAAGGCCAAAGTTAGCTTTAGAAAGGTTTTTCATGGTGGTTACCTTTGCAGGGGTTTGGGAGGGATGTGGATTTCAAAGGTGATGACATTCTGGTCAACTCTATCCATGGCGGAGTTGACTATTGGTGTACAGCAGCAGTTGCCCCTGTTAATACTGACTAGGTCAATGATGTTGCTAACAGTAGCAGGTGTAGAAATGAGCTGGTCCAGGCCATTGGAATGAATGCATTCCAGGCAACATTGGGCAAGTGCATTGATACATGTGTAGCTTTCACAGTTAATGGAGGGATAGTTGAGGTCAACCAGTATGATAGTGTTAGGTTAGACAGTAATATTCTCCAGGGCTCTTAGGAATGTTTGGTTTGACTCTTGGAACATGGTTGGGGACCTATAGCAGGCTACTGCTGTCTTATCCTATGTTAGCTACACCTGCAGTATCTGTGATGCATTATGTTGGGTTATCAGTGTGGAATCCTTTGTGAATAAGAAGTGCTTTGATAAGGTGCCTTTTGAGATTTAGACTTCTAGTGCTGAGCAGCATGACCCTCAAGATTGCATTTGTTTGTAGCTGTTATATATTTAGGTATATTTGTTATTTGTGTATACAAATGCACACACACACACACACACACACACATATATATATATATATATATATATATATATATGTGTGTGTGTTTATATATATGTTTATATGCATTTATATACTTTTCTATATAAATATGTATGCATGTATATATTTTACATGTATATCTCTACAGATATTTTTTGTGTTGAAATTTGTCCACATATATGCATCGCCATACATAAATACATGTATATATAGAAAACCTGACTGATTCTACAGAAACCTTTCCCTACTGCTGAACAACTCTACTGACTGATGTGATTGGATAAACATCAACATTTTGTACATGGTGTAATGGTCCATTCCATAGACAATGGGTTACAGGGTGCTGGGTTCAAGTCTTGGTAGGACTGGTCCTTTTGTTGCAAGGCAGAACAGTTGCTGCTGGAGACAGAGAGATAAGGGGAATATTTCAAAGTGGTCCCTATATTGGGCCCATTGACCTCCATTTTGACATTCTTTGGACAGATGTATTACAGGAAGAGGATTGGGGTATGGATTTGATGTGCCACTCCAATACAAATATATATGTAAACATATATATATATATATGTATGTAAACATATATATATATGTATGTAAACATATATATATATATATATATGTATGTAAACATATATATATATATCTGGTACATTTCGTCGAAAGCACATTTCACCAAATTTAATTCCACCAAGACCAAATCGCCGAAAGCACAAAATTGCCAAAAACTCATTTCACCGAATTTCATTTCACTGAAAATAGTAGTGGCAGTGTATATGCCCTTTTCCCCACTGTAGTGTGATCCTGGAGTTAAAATATATAGTTGGAGGGGTGTGGGGGACACAGCCCCTCAAAATGGGGGTGTGGGGGGCATAGCTCCCAACCTTGTTTGATTAAAAAGTAATTAATTACCCACTTAACAGAAACTGTGTATTATAATTGAATCTAGATGGGGGGGCTATGCCTCCCACACACCCCAATGTGGGGGGCTGTGCCCCCACCGCCCTCAACTATATATTCTAACTCTACAATCGCACTTCAATGGGGAAAAAGGGCATATACACTGCCACTGCTATTTTCGGTGAAATTAAATTTGGCGAAATGAAATTTCTGCAATTTGTGCTTTTGGCGATTTGATCTTGCTGAAATAAGTTTTGGCGAAATGTGCTTTTGGTGAAATGAGCCAGACGCATATATATATATATATATATATATATATATATATATATATATATATACATATATATATGTATATATATATATATATATATATATATATATATATATATATATATATATATATATATATATATATATATATATATATATATATATATATATATATATATATATATATATATATATATATATATATATATATATATATATATGTATGTATATATATATATATATATATATGTATATATATATATATATATATATATATATATATATATATATATATTGATTTACATTTTTATCTATACATATATTTTTAAATGTATATATTTTATATGTATATCTCTGGAGTCACTTCGGAAGCTCGACATACTGAAATCTTGAATTTCAGTATCTCAAACCCAAGAAGCCGAATCCACACAAACAACGAAACCTGAAAACTGCAAAATTCAAAACCTCAAATACTGGAGGTTTTGAATTTTGTGGTACTACTACAACACACACACACACACATACACACACACACACACACACACACACACACACACACACACACACACACACACACACACACACACACACACACACACACATGCACACACCATTCTCCACACAAACACACACAATCTGTATACTACATGAAAGCAGCGGGGCAATCCACCTGTGCCCCCCACACCCCCCCTACTTAAATATTCTCACTCTGAGGTTGCACTACATACAACACACATAAAACATCACCACACAAGCTACATTCTCCTCGCACACACACATCACAGCAACATAACACACTGACACATACCACAGCCCCTACACTAACCCCTTAACACACACACATACTTACCTGAAGACATGACTGCAGTGGAAGTTTAGAAGAGCAAAATTCAAAACCTCCGGTATTAGAGGTCTTGAGTTTTGCACTTCTGAACTTTCACTGTTCTGTGGATTCGGCTTCTTGGTCTCGAAATACTGAAATTTGAGATTTCCATATTTTGAGCTTCTGAAGGGAACCCATTATATCTCTACATATATTATGTATTTATTTGTCCATATGTATATGCATCTCCATACATCCATATATACATTTGTGTGTGTGTGTGTGTATATATATATATATATATATATATATATATATATATATATATATATATATATATATATATATATATATATATATATATATATATATATATATATATATACAGACACACACACACACACACACACACACACACACACACACACACATACACACACACACACTACTGGTAAATGACTGTACTGAATTATATGTTTGAAAACATCACATATATCTACAGCTCAGATGGCTTAGTGATAGGTTATTGTGGCTATGATGTGCAGGGTCCTGTGTTCAACGGCTATGTATTTTGTTGCTGGACAGAACAAGGGCTGTTGGATACAGAGTGATTAAGGCACTTTTAATCAGGTGTAAGTGAGTATGAGTGGGTTTTCATGACAGTAAGCAATGCTAACCTACTTTTAACTATGCTTACGCACAGTTAGCCCTAAAAGTACTTAATCTGAACTATCTTTGCTTAGCACCACGCAAACTCACTTACTCCTGCTTACTACTGTTTACACCCGCTTCCCCCCATGCTAATTTCTTTAAAATAAAAGAAAAAAGGGGTGATAGGAAAGTGGTGAAAAATGGGGCATGAAGAGGGGAAAACAATATGAGAGATAGCTATGTATGTGTGTGACGGGTGTAGGGAAGGTTCATAGCTGTCCATTTCTTCTACAGCAACAGTTGTGCATATAAACAGAATTTGGAGGTAAATTTGGATACTTAAACCCCTGAGAGAGGGGTGAGGACAACAGTAATGTGTTGTGAAGCCAATTAGACCAGACTGCATGTGTCCAGTGGATATGTGTGCAAAATGGACAGCTATGTATGGGGCAACATTTTTAGTGGGAACAGATTGCCTTTTTTTTTTTAAAGTAAGAGTGGGATGTTGGGGAAGGGTAGTAGGTATATTTGGAAAAGTAGGTTGGGTAGGAAGAAGGACAAGACAGACAAGAGAGCAGACAGGGGCAGTATATGAGACATGTGGGAGGGTAAACACCTTGGACAGGGAGGGGTGGTTGGTAATCAGATGCTCATGAGCCCCAATTGGGTACAGTGGGACTGAGGTCCCCACCCATAGGTAATCACCACTGCACCTTCAATGCCCCGAAGGTGGCTGTGCTGGGGCTGAGCAGGAGGGACAGGCTGACCATCTAAAAGCACCAAGCCACCCTCAAGCTGGTGTTGCAGATCTCCAAATTCCTTGTGGGGCTCGCTAAGCACCAAATCCCAGACCTGGCTTCAGGTGACAGGATCCTGTCTGCGCCCGCACCCAGGTGGGGGTATGAACCCCATCCCCTGAGGTGGTTCCACCTGATGGTGGTGCAGGACCAGCTGACAAGTAGGTCGCAGGTTGGGTCCCAGACATTTTGGGTCCTGGTGCCACAGCCAGATGAGGCGGGAGAGCAGATCGTCTGGGATCAGTCTTCCCAGACGTGCTATGTTGGTGCAGTTGTAGAAAATATGTTGGTTAGTCATGAAATATACATTCCAGGATTAGTTATAACAGCATGCATGAGTATTCCCATTAACCCAAAACAACAGATTTGGAACAGTTGCATAGTAAACCGAACACATGCATATATGGAACAACAGTGGGCATTATAGCAACATGCTACCGATGATAGCATTTGAACAGGGAACATTAATAGGAAAACATTTCAATATTTGTAAAACAATAGGACACATGTCCGAACAATAGGGTTGGTGGAAAACATACCCTTTGATTTATGTGTTTAGATTATTGGTGCAGATAAGGTGGGGGGGGAGATGCCAATTAACAACTGTATATGCTTGAAGTGCTCACAGCTTTAATGATCATTGCTCTAATCATTACTCTCCAGGTATTACCTCACTTTTCATTGACCTATGGTCTTGGGTTGGGCAGTCGTATGTTTGTACACAGTGTATAATTACTGGCTTCTTACAGCTCATTTATACCTTTTCATACCTGGCAGATCTGTGGAGGAAATATCTGTTAACACTACCTGACTGTTTCTACACATATTCACATAGTCAAGGTTACATATGTGCAGTTATAACTGCGTGTGTTCTAGTGCCACAATCCACCTTGATTTCTATTGTCACCCTGGATGTTGGCTACAGTGACCATTAGCTGTGACAGCATGACCCTTGAGGGACATTTCTTGGAGGGGACTACTTGCTGAATGCACTTCTCTTGCTGTCATTAGCAGCCCTGGGGTTGGACAGTGGGTGTTGTAAACAGTGTATAATTACAGACTTCTTACAGCTAATTTATACCTTTTCTCATCTGGCAGACCTGTGCCGGAAATTTCTGTTAACAATACCTGACTGTTTCTATACATAATCACGTAGTCAAGGTTACATATGTGCAGTCATAACTGTGTGTGTGTGTGCTAGTGCCATAATCCACATTGATTTCTATCGGTCAACCTAGGTGTTGGCTGCAGTGACCACTAGCTGTGGCAGCATGACCCTTGAGGGACATTTCATGGAGGGGACTACTTGGTGTAAGTATTTCTCTTGCTCTCATTTGCAGCCTTGGGGTTGGACAGTGGGTGTTGTACATGGTGTATAATTACAGGCTTCTTACAGCTCATTTATACCATTTCTTACCTGGCAGACCTGTGGAGGAAATTTCTGTTAACAATACCTGACTGTTTCTACACATATTTACATATTCTTGGATGAGATTATGCATACAGCTTAATAGCACTCCCAGGATTTGAACTGTGCGGTTTGTGCAAAAAGAGAACATAAAGCTGTGTTGCAGCACAATGAGCTACTAAGGAACTGCTGTTTTCTTTTGGACTGTTTTCAGTATAATAGTTTGTTGCTTGGGCAATCTCCCTTGTAATTCTCATATTCATGCATAGCAGATGCTTGTTATACAGTAAAAAACAGCTCCTGCACATAAGGTAATTGCACGCCCTGAACCATGATAGAGAAAATAGCAAAATAAGCCAGCAAACTGTGATGCTGAAACCAGTGTAACTATTTTACTACATGTCAGCAAAATAAAAAACAAACCGTTTTCAGCTAAATCTTTACATAGCCTTCCTTAGTGTTGTAAAAGAAAGAGACATGTTTCTTTTATGCATGACATCAACCACAAAAAGCAAACTGATTGGTCAAATTACAAGTGTTCATTCAGTCCTGGTGGAAAAAGTCCACCCAATTTAATTGTCCACTTCTTTTCTTCGGCATCAAGAATAGTATGCCAAATAGCTTTATTTATTCTCTTGCCCCCAATTTTGTCTATTACCATAAATCATAAAGCAGCTGTAGGATGTATTAAGGAGTGTTTATATAATATACTACTACTGGGCTTTCTGATCCTCATGTCACTGATATGTTTCGACATTCTTATTCTCAGTGGTCTCAAAGTTTGACCCACATAGAATGCTGAACAATTACATGTCGCCAAATAGATCACCCAATCAGTACTGCAGTTGGCAAAAAATCTGACATCAAATACATTTCCAGAATATTTGCTTGTAAATTGTTTGGACTTCATAATTCTGTTACAATGGCTACAGTGGCCACAAGGAGAACACCCAACAAGAGTATTTCCCATTAAAGTCATTTGTGTACTGGAAGGTGTAGAGCTTCTGGGCCCTCATTTATAGTAGCTTAGATGTGAACCCAAATTTCTGCCTCTATGAAATGAAAAACGACATTTCTCCTGGTGAAATTGTGATAAGTTATTATCGGCCAACAAAATGTTCCATTGCCTTTGTACACTATTCATGAGTATATCCGTATGTTATCAGAGTTGGTAATTCCTTGTTTATCATTATATTTCAAAAGATCTCCTCTATTTAATGTTGAAGCCCAGTTGCTAGCACCCAAAACATGTCCCATTTTATAACCTCTGTCACAAAATCTATTAGTTAAATCATTCTTAAAGTGTTCATAAGTGTTTTGCTGTGAGCAAATATATCTCATTCTTATGAACTGTGACTTTGGAATATTCCTGGCTATATGAGGTGGATGAAAGCTGGATGCATGGAGAAGGGAATTATAGTGTGGATATTTGCAAAATACCTCAGTTTGTAGGGTATGATCAGTATTTCTGGTGATTAGGACATCAAGATATGTTATTTGTTCCAAATTATAATTCACCATGAATTGTAGGCCCCATTTATTCTCATTAAGATAGCCCACAAATTCCAACAAATAATCCACATCCGATCTCCATACAATCCATCAATCATCCAAGTACCTTCTCCAAATGTTCGTTTCCTCCAGGCAAATGTTATGTGCAGTGTCATAAATCAAATGTTCTTCAACATAAGCCATAAAAATGACGGCATAGATGGGGCAAAAGGAGCCCCCATCGCTGTTCCTTTTATTTGCCAATAGCATTGTTCCTGGTAGGAAAAGACATTTTTAGTGAGGACATGTTCAGTGAGGCATATCAAAAAGGTGTTAAAACCAGGTTGATATAAATCCGATTTGTATACCCAGTATTCTATGGCTTCCAAACCAGCCCCATGTGGTATATTTGTGTAAAGTGCACTGACATCAAGTGTACATAATAACCATCCCTGTTCCAGTTGTGTTTCAGAGATAATATGTAGAACTTCAGTAGTTTCCTTGATTCTTGAACGAACCCATTTCAGTGGTGGCTGCAGAAATTTGGTGAGAAATTGTGAAAGGGGCTCAGTGATGGAACCTCTGCCCGATACAATCGGTCTGCCTGGTGGATTATAAAGGTCGTTATGAATCTTGGGAAAAAATATATATATTGATTCGTAGGATCCGGCACTTTAAGGTGATACATAGTTATGTCAGAAATAATGCCCTCCTACCTGGCAGATAATAAAAAAATAATCAATTTGTTTTTTTAATCTAAATGTTGGATCCAAAGGAAGGTTAACATAATAATGCCCATCACTAAGTTGCTTATGTGCTTCAGTATCATATTGAGCCCAGTTCATGACCACAACTGCCCCACCTTTATCAGCAGAGAGGATGGCCAGATCATTATTTTCTAGATCATATAAGGCCTCAAGTTCAATCTTTGAGAGGTTATTAACCTTACAACTTAACTCTCTAGAATGGAAATGGAGATCCTTCAGTATACTTGTCTGAAATAGTTGAACATTATGGTGCATGGGTAGTACAAATTTAGACTTGTGATAGGTAAAGAATCTATCAGAATCCCAATCAGTAGATCCTTGAAAATGTAGCTTTATGTTCAATAGCCCACAAAATGCTAACACATCCTGAGGTAAATGATCCTCAGAAATGAAAAAAAATGGGAATGAAATTAAGACCTTTATTGAGTAGACTCACTTGTGCTTGTGACAAGGTAACATCTGAAATATTTAAAACATTGTTATTGCATGTATTCACTTCTGAATTAACAGTTTCAACAACCCCTCCATGTTGTCTATTTTTGGAGTGTTTTCTCCCTGCTCTTTTATAGTGAGGCCTTCTTTTTGGGGTAGGTGAGTTTGAGACCTGCTGTATGTCCAAGTCCGTAGCTGATGAGGTATCCTCTGTTGATGTCTCAACACCAGCCAGGCATCTTTTGAGAATAGATCTAGGACATTTACTTTTGGTTACACTAGTGTCACCCTCCTCAAATCTAATATGTTTATTATAGCTGAATGGGTTTCCCCATTCATAATCAGTTTTATCCCACTGAAATTTGCAGACTTTCCTCTCACATAACTGTTGTTCCAAAGTGAAGACGTCCTTGCTTAGTTTACTAAGACCTGTGGCATAAAAAGGCTGTCCTTCAAAAATTTTTGTTTCCTCACATAACTTGGTTATATCCTCAATGTCCCTGTCTATACTTCTATCATGATAGTTGGCTAATGCTTCCACAAAAGCCATAGATGTTTGTTGCTGTATGATAGCCCACCACTTTGCCAATTCCACATCAATCTAATTAACAAGTGGTTGTATCGTTACTCTCAGCCCTCTTGCTGAGATCCCTTTGGCCAAATAGGCTTTAAAAAGCATGGAATGCCAGACATTCGATCTCAAGGATCTCATACTTTTGTTCAATTTCTGAAATAGTGCTCCACAGACATTCTCCATTCCGTCAGTAGTAATCGTAGTACCCCCTTGGTTATTGTTGCCTACACCAAACATCCCCAAATCCTCCCTATCAGCAGATAGTCCTGATAATATTTTGGTTAGATCCATATTCAGTAGATACACAATTGGATGGGAGTATATAAATATTTTTGGCAAAAAACACACACTAAATATCAGGGGGGAGGCTCATGCTATTGGGCTGCAGGACTGCACCCCCCCATCTGTAAACAAAAAATAAAAAGAAAAATAGAAAATAAAAGAAATTAAAAACGAGTTACGGAACATCATGCATGTGCATTCATAGCATTTCCGGGCTGCCGGTGAACCAGTCTGGAGCATGCACACAGAATCCAGAGTGTCTCAACAGCAGTCCAGATTAGGTAAAGAGCATTCAGCAGCACAATCCCAGAGGTCTATACAGTTACAACTGCATAGACTTGAAGGGGGATCGGACTGCAATGTCCACAGACTGGGTAGCACCCAGCCTGCTCTCGTGGGAAGGAAATCTTGTTCTCATCACAGACTTTGGATGGAAGGACTTGCAGGCAGATGCTTTGCTTGGTGGATATGCATTTTACAGACTTGACTTTGAGGTAAGGAAGTAATACAAGTGTGTGTGTGTGTGTGTGTGTGTGTGTGTGTGTGTGTGTGTGTGTGTGTGTGTGTGTGTGTGTGTGTGTGTGTGTGTGTGTGTGTAAAATGCCCCCATGTGCTATATTGAGGTGGGCAGAGAACAGGCTTTTGAACCCTGTACCTTGAGCCCAGGTGGCAAGAGCCTGAATTCCCTACCGACCATCATTTGTAAAAAATTTGCAGATTTTCCCTCATATTTGTTCTGCTCTGTTCCTCATATAATCTGTGGTTTCTGTATTTTTGTGTCCTTACAAAGTCAGTTGTGCAGTGGTAGCATTGTTGCATGACAGCTGCAGGTTCTCTGGTTTGTTTCTTGGCAGGGGTGCCGTCTCTGTGGAGTCTGCATGTCCTCCCTGTGTTTGTGTGGGTTTCCTCTGGGTACTCTGGTATCCTCCCATCTTACAAAGACATGTGTCTGAAGTGTTTCTCCCTGGGCCTCTGCTGAAAATTGGCTTTTGTTCCAAGTCAGACTTTCCTGGTTAACAAATGTTAAATAAAAATGACAAGCATTTGAATTTCAGACTTCATATTCTTCAGAAAGTACATGGTAACACAAAATCTTTTATTCTAGCAATTTTCTAAGTTTATAAGATAGATATTTGAAATATGTCCCTATTTTTGGGGTTGTATACCCCCATTACTGGCTTTGTCCAGGTGTTTTGTGCTAAGAGGTTGACAGCTATGGTGAGAATTGAATTCACTAAATGGTAGCCATTTAAGTTTCAGTCTTTCTCTCTTTCACAAAACAACTACTTTGGCATAGTGGTATGTTGCTCTGATTGTTTTGCACAGGGTCCTGGGTTCAAGTCTTGGCAGTGAAATGTATGGTGATAACACAGCATTTTATTCTAGCAACTTTCCAACATTATACAAGCAATGTTTAAAATGTGTCCCTCTTGACTAGTTACAAATCTCTTTAATGTGGAATTATTTAGATGACTTTTACTTCTTCAGAGATTGTGCATATGTACTGATACTGGTGGACTGTAGACGTTTGAGCAGACTTTTATGATGGTAATGCCCTGAATTGGACAGTTTTGTTATTACTGGTGCATGCATTTTGTTTCATTGTTTACTGGAAAAATGTTCAAAACAATACATTTAAAATGCCCTCTAAAACTGTGCTGTATTGTACAAGAAATATAATTTAATACAATCAGGAAGGTATATGAAAGAGCATGTGTATGTTTCATGTGCAAGGGGCCTGTGATTTGAAAACAGCCCAAACCTAAAGTTAATCTTTATCTGCCACTGGCAAAATGTATTTTCTTTGAATGTGGGTTTCAATGCTGTTTCAATGAATGTGAGTTTCAAGGGCAGAGAAGTTTTAATGCTAAGTCTGTTTTCATTGTGAGACTGCATTGCTTTGTTTAGCAGATATCTGTTAGTGTTTGCGCTGTAAAATGCAAAATAAAACTTTCAAATGAAGTCCAAATCATTGCAGAAGTAAAGCAGTATGTTTATGGTGAATGGGGTGAAATAGCCAAGTAATGGTTCATTGGAATGGCTGCAGGGGGGAGGCTCCATTTGACCATGATTTTATGAGGGGTGAAGGGCGGCAAACTGAAAGACGGCACCGGCTGAACTATACCTCTCAACTGTCCAGATTTTTGCTTATTTTTGGTTTGTTCCTCATAAAATTTGTGGTTTTCTGGCAAATCATTTAGGAATTAAGTCACTAAATAAAGACAGACACTGAGTTTCAGACTTCATAACCTTCAGAAAAATGCATGCTAAAGCAAGATCTGTTATTCTATCAACTGTCTCAGTTTATACAAAAGCAATTTTTAGCACTGTTTATATGTTCACTCAATATATTTGGCCTTGTCCAGATTTCCTGCATTAACAGCTTGAGAGGTATGTGCAAATAAATTGCTTTATAGAATTAGGCATATCCAAACCTCTCAACTGTACCTGATTTTGGCTCAAAATGTTGCTCTTCCCCTAATAATCCCTTTGCAAAATGTCACTTTTGTAAGAAAACGTGGAGGGTTTACAATTAATAAATAACTGTAATAATCAGTTATAGATTACTTTTATTTCAGAAATGCATGTAGAGTCTTTTATTTTGTCAGCTGCTCAAGTTAGCAGTACTAATATTAAAAAGTATCCCTTCTTTGACAGGTTCCCAGCTGTATTGTGTGGCTATTTTATATTTTTGCATCACATTTTTGGTCCGTTTTTCATAAAATTGTGTTTTTTGGCAAATTAGTGGCAAATCATTAAAGACTGAAGTTAGAAAATAATGACAGACATTTGAGTTTCAGATTTCATAACCTTCAAAAAATTCATGCTAATGCAAGACCTACTATTCTATTATCTAAGTTTATAAGAGCAATATTTAAAAAAAATTCCTTATTTTTGGGCCTTTGTCCCACTTCTATGTATGGCTTTATCCAGATTTCTTGCTCTGAGGTTGAGAGGTATGACAAATGTGTCAGGGCCATCACAGTCAGCCAGAGACATTTCAAATTGTGACATACTTGTTGCACCCCACTCCTCCATGTAGTGACTCTGGATGTGTCCAAGCAAGGCAAGGAGCAGTTATGCAGTATAAATGTGCAGAGTATCCCCCATCTGAGGTAGATACAAGTACTACAGTGGCTTTTCATCTGTCCTTGATTTTGTAGAATGTACTGGTTTCTGTCATATTTTTATACTGTTGAGTTATGCTTATTATTATTTAGAAAGTGCCAGTTGCTCTCTGTTTAAGTAGCATTGCTTTAATGACCATCAGGTAAGCTTGTCTGAGAATGTAAGATGCAATTAAGCTTTAATAAGCATACTGTTAAAGAACTTCCAACATTGAAAGCCTTTCTGTTGTTGCCATGCAGAGAATACTTACATAACTAGATAACATATAAGCCTTGGGTACTGAAATCCATATGACAGTATTTGTAATAAAGGACAGGATTACAGTATGTTAAGAACCTCATTACCTTTGTTGGAGACTTTCAGTCATCTTTGCAAGCTTTACCCGTAAACTAAACAGAATGCCAATCTATCATGTGTGGTCCATAACTGTACAGTAATCCTTTAAGCAATTTATCTTGAGCTTGTTTCTTGTTTGCTGTCCATTTTTACTTTGATCATGTTTTCCCCATGAAACAAGTAGATAGTTGTCAGGAAGCAGATTTTTTTTGGATAAGAAACATTTTTACAAGTGGGGGTATCACAGAGATTGCTACTTTCATCATGCTACTTGGTACTTTTATAAAGCTGAATATAAATTATAATTAGAACTGCAGTGCAAGGAGAAGTGGTTTGAGTTGAGTGCTGCTTGTTTTTTCATATACTTGATTTTGACTAGCATTCCAGTAGTGTATTTAAAATTAATTTATTTTTTCATGCCTCACAATGTTTTTGTTTCCATCTAGATATTAAGTAAGCTGTCACGCAGCCAATGCATTGAAATTTTTTTTTTCGTCTACATTTCATTTTGTCTTAATTGGACTCTCATAATGATGGTTTGGCACCCAGGGCAGCATATATAATTAAAGTTACAGTTTTTGTGGTTTTAAGCATAGCTCTTCCCCTTTCTAGTTGGCCACACCCCTTCCCATTGACCCCACCCATTCAGGTGTCTCCTGCAGCCCCCCTTTGATTTGAAGTCACCAGCCACCACTGCTAAATATATAACCGATATAAATGAATAATTGGTTGGCGGAGAAAAAAATAGTTGAACTATTACTTAACAAAAACCCTATGAATCAATATATATATATTTTTTACCCAAGATTCATAAGGACCCTTATAATCCACCAGGCAGACTGACTGTATCGGGCAGAGCTTCCATCACTGAGCCCCTTTCACAATTTTTCACCAAGTTTCTGCAGCCACTACTGAAATGGGTCTGTTCAAGAATCAGATGCTTGTTATACCCTGTAGTCAGACCTTGACATATTACAGTATGGAAAACAATGGCTAACACAGCATTACTATTAAGGGACCAGATTCTGGTGCATGGAACATTTCTTATAGCTAATCTGTTAACGTCAACATTACATCTACATTCAAACTACCATATACCAAAGTACATATAACAGTCTGGTGTTTAGAGTTTTATTGACAGGTATTGCTACACTTTTACTGATATATATCCTGTATATCAGTATTACTCTGCTAATGTCTTGCTTATTTAGTACAAACAGTACACATTGCTAACTACTGGCAGGTGACATTCTACTGCATTCTACTTATTTGCCCTGACTACTGCTAGCTAGATTAGTACTCACCAGCCTCGCGATGCAGCCTTAGCAGCCTGCTGGCATGGGCTTCCAAGTTTGCAGCCCTCTCTTCTGCAGCTGTACAGGAGATAGAGAAACATTTATGCATACCTTTCCATGTCATACTTAGACTGGACTTTGATACACAAGAATTGATAGTGGTACTTACACACTGTTGGGACATTCTGGACCTGAGCATCTTGGACCCACTGCTCCAAGAGGTCTCTCTTCCTTCATTTCAAGTCAGCATAGTGATGCCGGACCTGCTTACCAGTTCATGAGATGCCAGTTGCACTGGTGAGGTCACAAGCGAGACTGTACTAGGCCTCCACTTTGTAGTTGGAGCCCTGGTACTGGTCCTGCAGAAGTTGTCTTTCATGTTTTTTTACAAGGAGTTCAACGATGGCCCTGGACTTCTGCATGCCTCAGTGCTGTGCCTGAAAGCACACACCATCTCCAATACCAGCCAGCCATAGTGCCTGCAGTCATCAGCTACAACTGGTTATGATTGTATTCCCATGTGTGGGCTTTAAGGAGGGCTGGATTACCGCCCTTTGCCGTGATTGGTCTATTTTGAATATGCTGAGCTGAGCTAAGTGAAGGGCAAACCCACTTAGCTGTGATAAGCATTGCTTACAGAGGTAGATACTAAGCACTGTTTACCAGTGTGCAAATCTGCTTAGCTGCACTAATTACTGGTAAACATAACAGTTTAAGCACTGTTTACTCTGGGTAAGAATAGCTGAGCATAATTAAGTGATGTTCAGCTGTCATTTTATGGACTATCAGGATTGTGGGATCAATTCCTTCTTAATGCCAGCTTATGATATGTATGTTTCCCTTACATGACATCCCCCTATGTGCTTTCATTACATTGAATTCTTTTGTGGCTATACTGTATGGGACACTTGTGTTTATACGTGGGTTTCACATCTGTATAACACTGACACCTCACATTTGGACCTGCTACTTTGGCTGTTTTGGCTGTATATTTCTATTTAGCTCCTTTAGATGTTTACACTCTGCTATGCATAGCTGCGTGGCATGCACACCCGATCAGCTACTCTTAAACTTTATTGGGAACATAAAAAAAAAGCTGAAATGGTGTTCTATTTTTATTTTCCTTTAGGGTATTCACATTGCTTTCTGCCTCTTAGGGCAGGACATCTGGACAAAATGTGACATGATGGGGGGACAGATAGGGACAGATTTAAAATATTGCTCTTGTCAACTTAGAGAAAGTTGATAGAATAACAGGCTTTGCATAGGCATGACATTTCTGAAGGGTATAATGTCTGAGACTCAAATGTCTCTCATTATTTTCCAACTTTGGACTGTAAAGATTTTACACTGATTTGCCAAAAAAACATTCTTTTCTGGAGGGTGGAAAAAATATATAGGCTATATTCTGATTCTGTGAGAATCTGTATGGTTGAAGGTATGTGTGTGCATTTGCACACATTTCCTGCTTCTGCAGGATGCAGTAGTGCCATACGGCACTTTAACAATACAAGGGGTGTGTCACAGAAGCTGTGACACACCCCCTGTATTGCTTTCCTCTTTGCCGGTATCATTTCAGTGTCCATGGACACTGAAATGATTTATTTTACATTTCAGTGTCCATGGATACTGAAATACTGGCATAATATTAGACCTACACTCTAATATTATGCCAGTACAGCTTAGAAAGTGCTGTACAATAATTTCTGAGTGCAGGGCGCATGTTTATGGACATGCCCCCTGTGCTCATTCTTGTTTCATGGCCATCTGTTGTAGACAGCAGTGCACCCTCATGAATATGCAAGATGCACTGATGTCCTTTATGGCCACAGATGCTCCATGCAAGAATAAAACTATTCTTGAGTGGAGCTTGATGAATCCCAGGGAGAATGATTTTCTCACTACCATAAACACAAGATGGTCACACATTAGATTATTGTCTAAGTGCATCCAGAAAATCCTAACAATTGGGTCAAATCTTAAGTGTGTATTGTTAATATGATAATTACCAGGGGTGGCTGACTTCCTGAAAGATACTATTATGCATTTCTGGCATTTAGTTTTAGTCCATGCCATTGACACCAGTCATGTATCTGTATCAGCCCTTCTTGAGGAATATTTGTGCTGTTGGGAGATTCTATGAATCTGCAGTCTTCCAGAAATCTGGCCTGCCAGAGGCCTTAACATTGGCTTTGACTTCAGAAAAGTAGATATCAAAAAGGAGCAGTCCCAGGACCGCTCCCTGAGTGACTCCACTGTTTACCGACCTCTTTGTAAAGGTGGACTCCCAAATTCTAACTTCCTGGGTCTTGCGTGTGAGCCAGCTGGCTATTCACCATGTGAAATTAAAGTTTATTCCTAATCTCCTAAGTCTGTGTACAATGCCTGAGTCAGGTATTGTGTTGTATCTTTGTATTTCTATTTTTTTCCTTTGTTAACTGCAAGTGAAAATATAAGGATTTCATGACTTCTTCTGCTGTGTTACATTTTTTCTGTCTGCATTTTATCTGGTTGGGGTGGACGACTCCTTACAATGTTTGCATTAGTATACATTTTATATTAAGTGTTTGTTTTGCAGTGTGCCTTGTATAATTTGTCTCTGTTTTCCTAAAAAAATGCTTAAAGGAAGATACCTTGCAATAACTGCAAAAAAAAAAAAAAAAAAGAACACTGCAGCTTGCATTAAAGTCATTCAGTTGCTAGTTCGACCCACCAACCCTATTCTGTCGAGAGTGTGGTGGCTACCTCTAGTCAGCCATCTTGTACATGCAGTAAGTATTTTGGAAATAATGGCTGCCTTACAAAATGACTACATTAAGAAATTGTTAGTGGGCTACACAAAACAGCATTTTTTATAAAAGCGTTATGCCTGTCATAGAAATAATTACTTCAGTAACAATTACTGCATTTTTTAAGTTTATACATGTAAATGTATAAAGTATATACATATATATATTTCTGTTTCTATACACACATGCGTACATTTATTTTTATATATATATATATATATATATATATATGTATATATATATATATATATATATATAGTTATTTATATACACAGATATGTATATATACTTATTTATAAACGTGAATCACTGTTTATTAGTATGTATATGTTTACTTATACCTTTTTTCATATAAATACATACATGTTTGCATTCACCCAGACATTTCTAGTTGCAGATACCTGTAGTTATGTGACATACTTTAACACTATTACCATACCATTATTTTAAAATGTATATAAATTAAGGGAGGAAATTAAAATGCAAAAATACATACTGTAAACTTCTGGTCTTCTCACCTGAACCTGCAAACCCCACTCAACCCACTGGTCAGTCCTTCATGTCTGCAAGTCATCATTCTTGTGTTGACAGTGGTGCCTAGAGTCAGTGATCCCTGTCTGGGATGACAGGTGGGCACCCAACTCCTGCCAGATGTCAGTATTCTTTCACTCACTGCTGGCCACTGAATTTTCACATTTCTGCTGGTATGACTCCTGAAAAAGGTAGACCATGATCTTAGACTTCTTGTCTGAGCAGCTTTGAGCTTTACCTCATACCTTCACAGGTGGTGTCATCGCTAGATGTGCTTGAACCAAAGTGCTGAATATAACTGCAGGGCAGAGATTCTGAGAGCGGAAACCACACCTTCTGATGTGTGACATTACTATACCCATCCCATGCAACCATATAGGGGTATTACCCATATAAGTGATAGTAGTGACAAGTGTGGTTTACTAATTTCATTGAAGCAGTTATATGAATGTCTATTTTTCTTTTCTTTTTTAATACATATGTACAGATGATTTTTGAATGAGAGGTATATTAGTAATCAATTAATTAATTTGCCATGTACTTACAGTATATAATCATTTGCTTAACCAGAGGAATGCTTACTCCTGAATTCCAAAATGCTATTATGATCATGCATTACTATGTTATGAAAGTATGAGTTCTGAAATAGCCCTTAAGGTACTCCTTTCATAATTACTGCAATGTAACTGAAATGCATTAATAACATGTATAATTGGTGTTATGTGGCTTCATAGGTTCATAGGTGTTTACTAGACTTAAGGACCACAATGGCCTTTTTAAGCCTAGCCATGCATCCCAAATCTCTGACAAGTTTTGATATCATTGATAAGTGTAAGCAGGGGCTTGGGAGAAGAAGCATTTACAAGCTAGGGCCTGGGAGATGAACCATTTACTGCTTGATTGTGTCCATTAGAGACATAGGTGCTAAACTTGGAATTAACTTCCTGTTCCCTATCTAATTGTCAAAATTGCACTTGAATTGGGTTAGGGAGGACTTGGTGTCACATGGATGGGAAGCCTGTTCTAGAGACGGGGTAATATGTGGTATACATACCTGTCTCTCCAGCAGGTCCTATTTATACCACAGGCAAGGTTTAATTCTTTAGAAAGGGTAATTCTGGTGCTGCTTGCTTTGTGGATATGCAGGAGGTCCATGAAAGGGGGTTATGTCAGGCATAGATCTCCCCTCAAAAGCCTTTAGGAGACAAAATACAGAGATAGAGGCTTGAGTCGGTCTGGATAGGATATTTTACTTAAGCCCTGTGTTATTTTAGTGAGGAACCTCTGTGGATGTTCCAATTATTGGATATGCCCGGTTAGGTACATACCAAAGAGGGCATTGTACTCAATGATAGGTCTAATGAATGCCGAATACAGTGGAACAATGAATTACTTGGACTTAGATGCCATACCTTTGTTTATAAGTTGTGCAACATAAAATTATTTATTCACTACTGTAGACACGTGATGGTCAAAGGCTAGATTACTTTCTCCCTGGGATTCAATAAACTCCATGCAGAAATAGTGCTATTCCTGCATGGAGTGGTTCATGTCTGTGTAGCCACAGCAGCAGCACACCTTGCATATTCACAAAGGCACACTGCTGTTTAGGCTAAATGGACACGAACTGTGAACGAGTGCAGGGGGCATGTTTAAGTAGAGCATGGACTATGAACACACCCTAAATCTGATCCAGCATAATATTAGAGAATTTCTCTATTTTTATGCCAGTATTTCAGTGTCCACAGACACTGAAATGAAATAAATGATCATTTCAGTGTCCACAGACACTGAAATATGGCAGCAGGAAACCAATGCAGTGTGTGTGTGACAGCTTCTGTGACATACATGATCAGCAATGCCCAGATATGTTTACCAGCTGTAAGCATTGTAAAAGTGCCATATGATACCTATCAACCTGCTAAAGCAGGAAATGTGGACAAAGGCACAAATAATGGGAAGCAAAGCCCTAAAAAGGGACACTTCTTAAATATTGCCCTCACAAACATAGGAAGTTGATAGAAAACAGGTCATGCATTAGCATAAGTGTCTGAAGGATAGAAGTCTGAAAGTCAACTGTATGCCAATATTCCCTGACAGCAGTCCATATGAACAAAGGCACAAATAATGGGGGCACAAAGCACTAAAAATAGGGAAACTAATTAAATATTGCCCTCACAAACTTAGAAAGTTGATAGAAAACAGGATATGCATTAGCATGAATTTCTGAAGGATAGAAACCTGAAAGTCAAATGTATGCCATTATTTCCTGACTGCAGTCTTCAATGACTTGTCAAAAAAGCACAATACTCACTATATAACATAATAATATAATACATTTTTTACATGCTAAGGAATGTTTAAGCATAGCTAAGTGGGTGTGCGCATTATGGCCCTCCACTAAACATTGCTTAAATATCCCATAGGAGATAAATAGAAATATACAGCTGAAATTCCTAAACCGAGATAGTGTAGTGGTTAGTGGTGGTAGTGGCTCATGTACCAAGACAAGCAAGTTATTTTTATATGGGAAACCAGGGTAGTGTAGTTGGTGTAAAATGGAAGTGTGAGTGCATGTAACGTGAAATCACCCATGTATACACAAGTGTCCCATACAGTATAGTCACACCCCTTGCTAATGTAATGAAAGCACATAGAGGGATATCATGTAAAGTAAATCATATACACCTACTAAATGAAGCCATTATCCTGATATTTTTTTAAATGAAAAGTGAGCAATGATCAGCAATTCCCAGATATGTTTACCAGGTGTAAGCATAGCTTATATGTGATTGGTAAGCAGCCGGTAGCTCAGCTAAGCAGATTTGCACACTGTTAAGCAGTGCTCAGCAATTACCCCTTTAAACACTGGTCAACCCAGCTTAGCGGGTTTGCATTTTGCTAAGCTGTGCACAGCATTTTCAAAATGGTCCAATGATGGCAAAGGGTGGGAATATGGCCTTATTTAAACCGTGCAGGCAGGAATAGATTCATAACCTGTTTAGTGTGATCTCTGCAGGAACATGTTGGAAAGGGAGCGTGATTTTGGGCGCAGCCCTGGAGCATTCTGGAGTCCAGGGTCATGGCTGGACTCCTTGTTGAAAACCATAACAAGAGACTGCTGCAAGGCCAGTGCCAGGACTCACAGTACAAACTGGATACCTGGGACCATCGTGCATGTGATCTCACCAGTGCTACTGGCATCCCCCAGACTGGTGAGTAGGTATGGCACAATATGCTGACCTAAAGTGTAGGAAGGGGCACTCTTGGCCCAATGGATCCAATATGCATAGGCATGGAATGCTCCAGTAGTGAGTAAGTATCACTATTAAGTAGTTTGTAGCAAATACAAGCCTGAGAATGTGATAGACAGGTATGCATAATGTTTGTTTCTCTCCCCTACAGCTTCAGCAGAGAGGGCTATGAACATCGAAGCCCATGGTGACAGACTGCTGATGCTGTGCAAACAGGCTGGGGAGTACAAATCTATTTCATAGGATATTGTTCAAATAGCTAAGAAGGAGTGCATTACTTACTGCTAGTAGGTATACTGTTACTGTGTGAACTCAATAAATAAAAAAAATGTTTGACAGACTAATATTGATGTGCAATAAAACTACTTACAAAAAAATTGGTGTGTTTATTCTGGTATGTTGTTGCAGACATTTAGAATGTATACAGATTCTTCACAGCAAATGTGGCTGTGATAGCATACATTAACTAAGCTTCTTCTGTGAACCAGCTGTAAGAAAGACTGTAGATGGTGGAGCTGTAAAACAAGATATAGCTGAAATGTGAAATATATACTGCACTAAGCTTTGAACCAGGAATAGTAATGTGTAAATTTTCAAATTGTGTTCCATCCAGCATTGCCTTGTGTTAACCTTTGCTTTCCAGATTGTAGTAATCCAAAGGATTAATGCATAGTACAATAGTTATCTGTCATGCATGCATCACATGATTACAAGGTCAGACTGTTTAAACAAGAGACTATTAGGCAGAAACCAGTGAAACTAGAAACAGCAGTTCCTCAGTAGCTAAGTGTGATGTGAATTAGCTCAGTTGTTAATTTTGTGCAGCCAGACATATTTCGAATCCAAGCAGTGGTACTAAGATTTGTGCATATCTACACATAAGGAATCTGGAATAAATGTGAAAACAGTCAGGTAGTGTTAACAGATATTTTCTCCACAGGCTGTACAGGTAAGGAAATGTTGGTAGTAGCTGTATGAAGGATATACTAATAAACTGTGTACAACTGTTCAACTGTCCCACCACATGCCTGCAAATGACAGCAGGATAGGTAAATATAACATGCACTCTTCCTGATACATGTCTTTCAAGTGTCACATTGTCACAGCTAGTGGTCACTCCTGCCAATAACCCTGGACACAGATAGGAAATCAGTTGAAGTATGCCAGTAGCACACTCACATAACAGCAGTTCAGGGTACCCCTCCTGTGCCAGATATGCAACACTGACACGTACGAGTCCCTTCTAGGCATGAACCAGAGTTGTCACAGTTTGCCCATATCATTCCAGGCTGACAGTTTAAGAGGTATGTTTGTGCTACAGAAGCTATGGGCCATACGCATATGTAAAGTGAGGGCAGACCCATAGAGTATTAAGCAGTACTGTTGTGGAAAATAGAAGCATAAACAGTTGTTAGTGGACTTTATGTCTCTCCCCCAACCCCTCATCTGGATCAATACAATAATTCATATACTATGGGTATGTTTTACTCCAAACTTAATGTTGGGATTTGTGTTATATTATCATTCTTATATTTGATTGGTTGCATGTTAACATACCTTGTTCAAATACTATTGTTGGTGGCCTGTTGCCGTCAATGTTATTGGCATGCTGTTATGATGCATACTGTTGTTCCATTTATGCATGTGCTCATTTTGCTATGCAACTGTTTCAATTTAGTTTTTTCGGGATAATTGGAACACCCATGCATGCTGTTATAACTAATCTGGAAATGTTTTCTTCATGACTAACCAACATATTCTTTAAAACCTCAATACCATAGCACATTTGGGAAGGCAGATCCCGGCAGATCTGCTTGTCCCACCTCATCTGGCCTTGGCACCAAGCACCAGCATATCTGGGACCCAACCCGGGCCTTCCTCATCTGCTGGTCCTGCACCACCTTCGGGAGGAACCACCTCAGGGGACAGGGGCCGTCCCCCCTAAGAGCAGGCCCGGACAGGAGCCTATCACCGGCAGTCAGGTCTGGGGTTTAGTGTGCAGTGCCATACGATCAGAGTTTGGGTAGCAGCTGCACCAGATTGAGGACCACCTGGTGCACGTTGAGGGGCAGGTTGCCCCTCCTGTCCAGCCCCCAGCTCAGTCACCTTTGGGGCCAGGAAGGAGCAGTGGTAACTACCCAAGGGTGGGGACCTCAGTCCCACTGTATCCTCTTAAGGGATAATGGGCTTTGGATTCCCAACCATCCTCCCCATCATAGGTGTTTACCCCCTCATGTGTCATATAGCACCCCTGTCTGCTGTCTTGTCTGTCTTGTCTGTCTGAAAATGCAACCTATCCCTGCAGGACTGCATGGATAAGGCAATCCCAAGCAAAACAAAGACTCTTTGTACCAAAGGCAAGCGTCCACTCTGGTGGACCCCAGCCATAAACAAACTCTAGTCAGATGGCAATTAAAAGGGAAGGGTGGGGAGTTGGTGTAAAATGGAAGTGTGAGTGCATGTAACATGTGAAATCACCCATGTATACACAAGTGTCCCATACAGTATAGTCACACCCCTTGCTAATGTAATGAAAGCACATAGAGGAATATCATGTAAAGTAAATCATATACACCTACTAAATGAAGCCATTATCCTGATATTTTTTTAAATGAAAAGTGAGCAATGATCAGCAATGCCCAGATATGTTTACCAGGTGTAAGCATAGCTTATATGTGATTGGTAAGCAGCCGGTAGCTCAGCTAAGCAGATTTGCACACTGTTAAGCAGTGCTCAGCAATTACCCCTTTAAACACTGGTCAACCCAGCTTAGCGGGTTTACATTTTGCTAAGCTGTGCGCAGCATTTTCAAAATGGTTCAATGATGGCAAAGGGTGGGAATATGGCCTTATTTAAACTGTGCAGGCAGGAATAGATTCATAACCTGTTTAGTTTGATCTCTGCAGGAACATGTTGGAAAGGGAGTGTGATTTTGGGTGCAGCCCTGGAGCATTCTGGAGTCCAGGGTCATGGCTGGACTCCTTGTTGAAAACCATAACAAGAGACTGCTGCAAGACCAGTGCCAGGACTCACAGTACAAACTGGATACCTGGGACCATCGTGCATGTGATCTCACCAGTGCTACTGGCATCCCCCAGACTGGTGAGTAGGTACGGCACAATATGCTGACCTAAAGTGTAGGAAGGGGCACTCTTGGCCCAATGGATCCAATATGCATGGTCATGGAATGTTCCAGTAGTGAGTAAGTATCACTATTAAGTAGTTTGTAGCAAATACAAGCCTGAGAATGTGATAGACAGGTATGCATAATGTTTGTTTCTCTCCCCTACAGCTTCAGCAGAGAGGGCTATGAACATCGAAGCCCATGATGACAGACTGCTGATGCTGTGCAAACAGGCTGGGGAGTACAAATCTATTTCATAGCATATTGTTCAAATAGTTAAGAAGGAGTGCATTACTTACTGCTAGCAGGTATACTGTTACTTTGTGAACTCAATAAATAAAAAAAATGTTTGACAGACTAATATTGATGTGCAATAAAACTACTTACAAAAAAATTGGTGTGTTTATTCTGGTATGTTGTTGCAGACATTTAGAATATATACAGATTCTTCACAGCAAATATGGCTGTGATAGCATACATTAACTGAGCTTCTTCTGTGAACCAGCTGTAAGAAAGACTGTAGATGGTGGAGCTGTAAAACAAGATATAGCTGAAATGTGAAATATATACTGCACTAAGCTTTGAACCAGGAATAGTAATGTGTAAATTTTCAAATTGTGTTCCATCCAGCATTGCCTTGTGTTAACCTTTGCTTTCCAGATTGTAGTAATCCAAAGGATTAATGCATAGTACAGTAGTCATCTGTCATGCATGCATCACATGATTACAACGTCAGACTGTTTAAACAAGAGACTATTAGGCAGAAACCAGTGAAACTAGAAACAGCAGTTCCTCAGTAGCTAAGTGTGATGTGAATTAGCTCAGTTGTTAATTTTGTGCAGCCAGACATATTTCGAATCCAAGCAGTGGTACTAAGATTTGTGCATATCTACACGTAAGGAATCTGGAATAAATGTGAAAACAGTCAGGTAGTGTTAACAGATATTTTCTCCACAGGCTGTACAGGTAAGGAAATGTTGGTAGTAGCTGTATGAAGGGTATACTAATAAACTGTGTACAACTGTTCAACTGTCCCACCACATGCCTGCAAATGACAGCAGGATAGGTAAATATAACATGTACTCTTCCTGATACATGTCTCTCAAGTGTCACATCGTCACAGCTAGTGGTCACTCCTGCCAATAACCTTGGTCACAGATAGGAAATCAGTTGAAGTATGCCAGTAGCACACTCACATAACAGCAGTTCAGGGTACCCCTCCTGTGCCAGATATGCAACACTGACACGTACGAGTCCCTTCTAGGCATGAACCAGAGTTGTCACAGTTTGCCCATATCATTCCAGGCTGACAGTTTAAGAGGTATGTTTGTGCTACAGAAGCTATGGGCCATGCCTTATGTAAAGTGAGGGCAGACCCATAGAGTATTAAGCAGTACTGTTGTGGAAAATAGAAGCATAAACAGTTGTTAGTGGACTTTATGTCTCTCCCCCAACCCCTCATCTGGATCAATACAATAATTCATATACTATGGGTATTTTTTACTCCAAACCTAATGTTGGGATTTGTGTTATATTATCATTCTTATATTTGATTGGTTGCATGTTAACATACCATGTACAAATACTATTGTTGGTGGCCTGTTGCTGTCAATATTATTGGCATGCTATTATGATGCATACTGTTGTTCCATTTATGCATGTGCTCATTTTGCTATGCAACTGTTTCAATTTTGTTTTATCGGGATAATTGGAACACCCATGCATGCTGTTATAACTAATCTGGAAATGTTTTCTTCATGACTAACCAACATTTTCTTTAAAACCTCAATACCATAGCACATTTGGGAAGGCAGATCCCGGCAGATCTGCTTGTCCCACCTCATCTGGCCTTGGCACCAAGCACCAGCATATCTGGGACCCAACCCGGGCCTTCCTCATCTGCTGGTCCTACACCACCTTCGGGAGGAACCATCTCAGGGGACAGGAGCCGTCCCCCCTAAGAGCAGGCCCGGACAGGAGCCTATCACCGGCAGTCAGGTCTGGGGTTTAGTGTGCAGTGCCATATGATCAGAGTTTGGGTAGCAGCTGCACCAGATTGAGGACCACCTGGTGCACGTTGAGGGGCAGGTTGCCCCTCCTGTCCAGCCCCCAGCTCAGTCACCTTTGGGGCCAGGAAGGAGCAGTGGTAACTACCCATCGGTGGGGACCTCAGTCCCACTGTATCCTCTTAAGGGATAATGGGCTTTGGATTCCCAACCACCCTCCCCATCATAGGTGTTTACCCCCTCATGTGTCATATAGCACCCCTATCTGCTGTCTTGTCTGTCTTGTCTGTCTGAAAATGCAACCTATCCCACCCAACCTACCTCCTCAAATCATACATACAGCCCTTCTCCAACATCCCACTCTCACCTTAAAAAAAATGGGTACCTCTCTCACAAAAAAAACATTGCCCCATCCATAGCTCTACATTTCACCCACGTGTACAGTGAAACTAATCAGTCAACCCACTGATTAGTCTGCAGATGTCTATTGCCAACACCCCTCTCTGTGGGGTGTGAGGCTGTAAATTCCAAATTCTATACATGTAATTCACAGCTGTTGCTGCCGAAGAAATGTAGAGCTATGGTCCTTTCCGACATCCATCCTGCACATCCCTAGCAGCTTTTTGTAATGTTTTACCCTTTGCTTACCCCCATTTCACCACTTTCCCATCATCCTTTTTTCTTTTCTTTAAACAAAATTAGCATGGGTGTAAGCAGGAGTAAGCTCTGCTAAGTGAAGGTAAGAGGGTTTATTTAACTGTCTCTAAGCAGCACTTAGTAAGCGCAAAATCATGCAAACCCACTTAAAAGTGCCTTAATCTCTCTGTCTCCATCAGCCCTTTTTCTGCCAGCAACAAAATAATCAGCCCTGCCAAGTCTCAAGTCAGGATGTTGTGCACTACAATCACAGCAACATAACAGTACATCATCTGAGCTGGTGGAATCTGTAATGCTTTTACAAACATATCATTCATTCTGGTCATTTAAAATTAATGACAAAAAAGTAATCACCTCTTGTCTGGAACCCAGGACCTTGGGTAGAACAATCACAGCAGAATAACCAGTAAATTATCCGAGCTCTAGGAATTTGTAATATTTTTACAAATATATCATGCACAACAGTCATTCAACATAAGGGGGGCTTATATATCTGTAGTACTGTTATATACATATATGTGCATATATAGATACCAATCTCTCTCTCTCTCTATATATATATATATATATATATATATATATATATATATATATATATATACAGATAACCAACCTCTTACTGCAACACATCTGCAAAAAAGCTTGACAAACTGGGGGGATAAAGGGGAAACAATAGTGACTTCTGTGAAATATGGCTGTCATACATGTAGAAGTCTACTAGAGTGGCATGGTTTGCTTTAACACACAATGCCAGCTAGATTCCAGGTCTGAAACACAAATGAATGTCATTATTTACTGATGTCAATGCTGACATAACCCCAGTTATTTCTCAAAATCCCACAACTGTTGTGGATAACAGACAAAACATATGAGCCACACATCAGGACAGTGTCTAGACATTTGGGGAGTAGAGAGGTATGACTGCAGTCATGTAACAGAATGGAAAAGCACACGACAGCCACCAACCACCAAGCACTGTAAAATCAACAAAACACTAACCCAAATCAGCTCTGGGCAATTACCCATATATATTCAAATATATCATGCACTACAGGGATGGAACTGTATGGAAAAGCAGATAGTGGTGCATAACTGTCCACCACAACCATTTGCACCACATTCACAGCAGCATACCAGTACACCAAATGAACTCTAGAGTAGAATGACTGTTTGAATGAACATATCCTGATTCCCAGTCACACAATACACTGACAGATACTGGCATAACTCACAGTGTACTGGAAATCCTGAGGTGTTAAAGGACTTTTCTCAGTTTGTCCCTATAAACAAACACACCTGATAGACCACCAGCAGATGTAGCAGCATGCACAGTCATTTAGAAAAAGGATCTGTGACACTCACATCTGCTACCCTCCCTACCCAGCCAAACAAACATCTACACACAACACTGCTGCACAATATTAGCAGTCACCTCACAATGGCCAGACATACATAACTCTCATATGTACAGATTTCCACAGAATGTCCAGGGTGTGAGGCCATATTCATGGCCACTATTGCATACCACTCCCAGGAGTCTGCTAAGTCAATGGGATGATATAATGAGTCCAGTCAATAAATAATGATATCACATACCTCTGACCCTCTTACTGCAAGACATCTGGACAAAGCATGAAATACTTGGGGGAAAGGGGTCTGGAAAGAGGGACATATCTCACATAATGGTGTTACAAACTGAAACAGTTGACAGTGTCACAGGCTTTGTTGTAAAATAATATCCCTGAAGGATATGATGTCTGAAACACCAATGAATGTCAATAGTTACTGACTACAATCCTCACATTATCCTACTGCTTCCACAAAAGGAGGAGTTGTCTGAGAAACAGACCAAACATAACAGGTAAACCCCTGGGCAATCTGTGGACATCAGGACAATGGAGAGGCATGTCAGAAACATATCACTCTAAGAAATCAAGTCACACAGAAAATGTATGTCCAGATGAGCCCTGTTAAATGAGCAACCCTCTATGTCTATAACAGCACTACTGACTTACAATCTGTACTCAGTTCTGGAGCTTTGTTCCCCGTGTTGCTGGGCTGTCTCCACATGTCCTCTTCTGAGAGGTATTCCCATCTACTGTCTGTGAATCTGTAGCCCTCACACCTCCACATGCAAGGGAAAGGGGCAAGGCCCATATGAAGGCCGTCATTATAGCACTGTGTTGCTATGGCATTGGCAAATGGAAAGATAACACAGCTGGTCTGGATGCAAGTATCAAGTGAGAGACACCAGTTGGTGCACAGAACTTCACCCGCTCATGAGCAGTACCTACAAAAGGCAAGCTGCTGTCTATGCAACACAGGTCTCAACCCATCTACACAAAGACAGAGTGTGACTACACAAACCTAACCAATTGCATTGTTGTAAGGTAACTTCTGAGCATTATAACAGGTATGTCAGTCATGTAAGCATGTACTGGAATGCAGAAGGGGGATGTAATAATGTGAAATGGGACATTAAGCACTCAGCTGCAACAACACTTGATAGACTCACATGCTGCTGTCCAGCACCTATGGCCATTACTGCTTACCCTGCCTGCATTTACATGGAGCGCATCTCTGGCCCCTGACTCACCCCAGCAAAGGTCAGCTCATGTATGACTACTAATGGAATTTATGTTGTCCAATACTGAGTGTGTCACTGGTAGACCAGCTACCTGGGATGTTGTAATTAGTCATATGTCACCTGTGAATGCTACTCTGATACATATGCTTGTCTTATAAATGTAATAATTGTACATAGGGTATGTGCATACTACCTGACAGATGCAGATGTGTGTG
Source organism: Protopterus annectens (assembly GCF_019279795.1). Taxonomy (NCBI): domain Eukaryota; kingdom Metazoa; phylum Chordata; order Ceratodontiformes; family Protopteridae; genus Protopterus; species Protopterus annectens. The sequence continues at coordinate 812,895,017 of NC_056732.1, forward strand.
ATGAACTGTATGTGATATACGGAGTCCATACCTGCCAACCATCCAGAGTGTTGCAGGCTGACCACATGTCTGCCTGACATTTGTAGTCAGTGCCTCAGACAGTTGTGTATTGTCCAGCACATCATTGGCAACCCATTAAAGATTGCAGTCATAACAGATTAGCATACATTTCATTATCAGATATCATATCCTGCAGAGTACACCTGTGAATGTGACACTGTCTTTGCTAGTCAATAAGTATGTTTCAGCTAGATTCATAAAGTGACACCATTTACAAGCTTTTGCCCACCACTGATGTGTCCCTTTGTGCAGATCTCATGCTCTAACAGGAGATAGGTGTCTTACCATGACACCCATATCAATGCAAGCATACCTTGTCCTGCAGGATGCTGACATTTGTGCAGTCACTGACACCTGATGTCTAGTTGTAGAGAGCACACCAATCTTGCCAGGTCACTCATCCCATCATACATGTAGACCCCAAATAGAAGAATGCAAAGCCACAGGAAGTGGAGGTTTGAACAATAGCATACACATACACACCTCTGAGCTAGCCAAACACTGTGCTGCAAGGGTAACATCTCAATTGCACTTAAAAGGTGACAAAATACCAACTCAAATCATAGCTAGCTACAGACCTCCAAACATGACTATGGATATGCACCACACATATTGGGACCTGCTGGAATCTGTCAGAATTCGATCATCTACCCTGTTCCTGGCTGACTTCAAATACCCAACCATAGTGTGCCTGACCTGTGCCACCTGAACATGAAAGCACATAGATTCCTCGGCTTTGTCAATGGCAATGTAGTGGAGCAGTCCGTCAACACCCCTATGGCAAGTGGGAATCTCATGTACCTGGTCCAAACCAACATGAGTAGCCACTGTAGCACTCCTACAGTGCCATCCCCCTTAGTAATGCACTAGGAACCAAGAACAAAGCCAAAAACACCAAACCAAAAAGCAAGGCGCTCCGACCAACTGAAAATGTTCTTCACAGCAAACTCACTTAAGACAACCACAATGAAATTCCACTCTGTACTGAAACAGTGTCAAAAACGATCACAACGTAGCTGAAATGGACCAGTTTATTGCACAAATACGAATAAACAAATTAACCTAGGTTTCGTCTGAATTGACGAACTTCATCAGAATACCCATCCTAATAATGACTAACATTTAAATACACTAGTCACACCCCAAATAAAGCAATAATGCTAATCACAACCACTTGTCAAAAAATTGACAATTGCTCAAATAGTGCATATGTATGTGTTATATAAAAAAATTATATATGTTTAATAAATACACATACTCAGCTAAAAGTTAATAAAATTAGTATATAATAACTAAAAAAAACCCTTGGTAATATTACCCCACATAGCCATCACTGCTCAGGTCACCATCTCTCCTGCCCCCCTCCACTTTACAGTATCAAACAGAATGAATTGTACACAAATTACTATAAATCCTCTCAGAGCAGGTAGAAGTAGCTTCACAGCCAGTGTCTCATTTGTTGGAACTAGCAGCAGTGTCCAGGCCCACACCACAATACTATGTGGGCACCCACATAGCTGTATGAATTCAGCAGTACCTGACAGGGCAACATCATCTCCCTCAAGATAGGGTAAATGCCTGTGGTGGACAACAGTAATACACAAATACCATAATAGGTAGAAACAAATGTTGGATGGGCCAAGAAGGAACAGCTGCCTCATTGGAAGCAATGCCACCTTGGTCTGTACAAGCAAATAAGAGCACAGGTGATGTACCCAAAGACTGTCTTTGAGTGCAAATTGAACACCTCCACCAAGGCAGATCACTAGACCTTCCACACATGTGTCTGCAGGTCTGTAATGCCCTCTCAGAGGCAACACACAGAGGTCTTCATAGTCATAATACCATCCCTGACTGCATCCCACATGAACACAGGCATGGGCTCTCAGAATCATTCCACACTATAGTCAATCACAGCCTGAGCACAGGTGTTATCCCATCTGCACAGAGGACAGCCACTGTCATCCCTATACATAAAGGTGGGGCAATCCACCAACCCAGCCAGTATTATGCACATCAGCATAACTAGCCTGCTTTGCAAGGGCATGGGAGGCAATATCAAGGACATCATGAACAGGGACATCAGCAACATCAAAATGACTGGGCCCACACACCATGGTATTGTGAAAGGGAGATCAGGCCTGTGAAACCTGCTTGACCTCTCTGCAGTGGTCAACAAACACAGGGAAGAGGGGAAGATGGTGAACAATTCCTACCTTCTCCTAACCCTTTCCTTTCACACTATTCCCCAGGTGGACAGAATACATAAGCCTATACAGCAAGGCACCAACCTATAGGTTACCAGATGGGTAGCTAACTGACCCAATGATAGTAGCCACTTAGTTAAAATAGTAGAACCCACCCCTAATAGTAGATTCATCCACAGTGGTGTACCCCAAGGATCGGCCTGGGTTGCCTCTACTGTTTGAGATATATGTATCTGAGGTACAGGACAATAGCAGTGGTCTGTGGTTGACCAGATGTATGGATGCTTGCAAGCTGCCCACCCGACTGCTGACTGGTACAAGAAGCATTACTGCAAACAGAATGCCAGAAGAGCATCAGTCCCCCTGCTGTGGCAGATGTCACCCACACTAAGAATGACTATAATAATGTAGTTAGCATGCAATCAGGTGTGAGGTGAGTTGTGCATTGAGGTTCACAGCAACCTGACAGTTAGCCACCTTGTGGGCACCATTGTGAGGCTATCTACATGGACCACCTCACAGATATGGGTATTTCATAGGTAGGCCATAGGTAGTTCTAAATTGAGGACAGATATCTAGAGTATTGAGCAGTACTGTTGTAAAAATAGAGGCCTATGCAGTTGTTAGTGGACGTTCCTTCTCTCCCCCTACCCCTCATCTGCATCACCAATTATTATTCATATACTTCTGGTATGTTGTTACCAAACCGAATGTTTGGACATGTGTTCATAGGTTCATAGGTTCATACTAGGCTATCTGCCCGAGGGCATTTACAAGCCTAGCCCATCGTTTTGTGGCTTACGCCACCCCTTTAGTATGGGGAACTATACCCATTATTTTGCTGTGCCTCTGTCGAGCAGTGACACTGAGGTAATCCCTGGGGTATATCTGCGATCTCCCATCCATTGGTCAAGATTTCTCTTGAACAAGGCCAGCGTGCTCTGCCTCACATGTACGGGATTTTGTTCCACAGCATAGGAGTCTTTGGGTGATGAATCTATCCCTCCAGCACGTCCTATTAATAGCCGTGTCAAGGTTTAAGTCTCCGCCCTTGTGGCTCTGATGGATCTAGATTTTTGAGGTGAAGCATATTCATCAAATCTGGGTTTGACATGGCCTTGTATGTTAGGCAAAGGTCACCTCTGAGCAAGCGTAAGCGACTGAATAGAGCTGGAGTTCTTTCAGTCGGGCAGCATAGGACAGATTTTGAGACCCTTTATCCTTTTGGTGAGGAACTTTTGTGGCCTCTCCAGCTGCTGCAAGTGTCGGGTCAGATACATTCGAATGGGGCATTGTACTCAATCATTGGTCTGATGAGTGATGAGTAAAGGGAGACTATGACCTCCCTTGATCTAGATGAGAATCCCTTCATGATAAGGTGGGCAATGTAGAAGGTCTTCCTAACTACTTTAGCTACATGGGTGTCGAATGACAGACTACTATCAACCTGGGTCCCCAGGTCCCTGATAACTTCTTCTGTGCTCAGTGGATTGCCACCTATTTGGTAGCTAGGGCTAACCTTGTTTTTCCCAAGGGTATGACTATGCATTTTTGGCATTTAACTTTAGGCCGTGGCTCTGGCACCAGTTATCCGTTTCTGTGAGACCCTTCTGAAGGATATCTGTGTCAGATGTGTTTTCTACTATGGCAGTTTGCAGTCATCTGCAAACTTTGTCAGCCATAACCCTCCTGTGTTTGCTTGTACTTGGAAAAGTAGATGCCAAACAAGAGTGGGCCCAGGACTGAGCCCTGTGGGACACCACTTGTGACAGGCTTTGAGTCTGACATGGCCAGCAGCTCTGACCCTGTGGGTTCTGTCACTCAGCCAGTTTGCAACCCATCTTGTGATGTATGGGTTGACATTTAAGCTGATGAGTTTTTCAATGATACCGAATGGGGTATTGTATCGCCTTAGCCAGATCGAGGTAGGCTGTATGGACTGCCTTTCCCTCATCAATGGCTTTGGTGACTGTTTGAAAAAGTCAACCAAGTTTAAAGGCATGATCTGCCTTTGACAAAGCCAGACTGGGTTGGATCCAAAGTCTGCAAATTCCCTATGTCTTTATTTATGAGGTCCATTATGATCCTCTCCATGGCTTTGCAGATAAGGCTTGTCAAGCTAATGGGCGGTAATTTCCAGGGTCGGTGGAGGCACCGCCTTTGTGAAGTGGTACCACAGTTGCAGTCGCCACTCCTGGACGCATCCAGAGGTAAGACTTTGATTAAACAGCTGTCCTAGCTGTGGGTTTAATTCCTCATTGAGTTCATGGAGCACACAGCCGGGGACACCATCAGGTCCCATGGATGCTGTGTTTTTGCTTTGGAGAGAGCAGTTCTCACTTGGGCTGGAGATGTTTGGGGGCTGCAATCGTTTGGTATAGATATCTCTCCTTTGGGGAGGGGAGAAGTTTGCACTGAACCTGTCAGCCAGTATGTTGGCAATGTCTGTAGGATCAGTAATCTTCACATCATTTTGAACTAGCTCTGAGCATATCTGGGAGTTTCCTCCCAGGTTTCTAACATAGCTAAAGAAGGCCTTATGATTGTCTTTTTGAGTCTTTAGCTATTTTTCTCTCGAAATTTGCTTTGGATGATTTTATGAGAGCTCTTAGTTTTTACTTATAGTGATCAAGGGTGTCTTACCTTTTAAGGATTTTGCTCTATCTTGTAGTAGCTTCCTCCTTTTGTTGTAGAGTTTGTTTATGGCTGGGGTCCACCAGACTGGACGCTTGCCTTTGGTACAAAGAGTCTTTGTTTTGCTTGGGATTGCCTTATCCATGCAGTCCTGCAGGTGCTGGTAGAAGGCATTTGTAAGTGATTCAGCGGCTTGAGTACTGTTTTCCTTGATGGCTCGGGGCCTTAAAGGAGACCACACTAGTCTTTAGAAGTGTGAAGTCGGCTTTTGAGAAGTTCTTTACTGTGGTCTTTTTATTTCAGGTGGGGGTGGGATGAGGAACTCAAGCGAAATTAGTTTGTGGTCTGATCTCACCAGTGAGGGGTACACCTCGTGTTGAACATTGTGCTCCCATGTTCGTGATGATGAGATCAAGTATGTTATCTCCTCTTGTGGGGATGGTGACTAGTTGTTCCATGGCATTTGAGTTTATGAATTCCAGGAACTTTTGGGCTAGGGTGTTTGGGCTTGAGTAGTGTTCCCAGTCTATATTAGGGTAATTGAAGTCACCTAGTATGATGGTGTTTGGTGATACATTTATCCCTCTAGTGTTTTCAGGAAGGCCATGTGAGGTTCCTGAGTTTGTGAGGGTGACCTGTAACATGCTACAATTTGCAGAGCAGTCTTGCCTATGGTTAATTGCACCTGGATGGTCTCAGATGCATCGGCCACCAGTCTTGAGGTGTGGGTGTCCTTGATGAATATGGATACCCCCTCCTTTCTTGGTATTGTCCAGATTTTGGGGCGGAGCATGATATGAGGTAAAACCTGATAGCGCTGGGGTGCTCTCAGGAGCCTTGAACCAGGTTTCTGTCACAGCACAGACATCGATGTTCTCCATACTGAGAAGGGCCTCGAGTGCATGCATTTTGAGATTTAGACTTCTGGCATTGAGCAGCATTACCCTTAGTTTTTCCTTTTTGTGTTCTAGGGTGGTAGGTTTAGAATTTGAGCCTTGCCTAAAAAGGCACTATGGGGTGGCAAGAGCCTTTGCCAATATCCGAATCCCAGGTGTGACAGGTGCAAGCCGTCCTCGCTTGCGAAGCGTGGCTTGTCCAGCATGTCATCCCAGGCAGACAGACACTGGATCCCCTTTGAATGACACCAGTGTTTAAGCCAATTGTTAAAGCTGATCATCTTATCTCTGTATTGTGGCATCATTCTTGGTGAAGGTAGGATACTGCTCAAGGTCAGGGTCATACCTGTCTGGGCTACATAATCAGAGAGCTCCTCAATGTCTCTTTTCATGTAGTCCAAGGAGGTGCGTCTCAGGTCGTTTACACCAGCGTGGACAATGACTGAATCATATTTGTACCTGCTGTTGAGAGACCTGAGTGCTTGCGTTATGTGGCGGATTCTAGCGCCCGACAGGCAGCTTACTGTGACCTTCTCCTTACTCAGTCTGGTGAGCGGGACGTCAGTGTGTCTGACTATGGAGTCACCAATGACTAGTGTGTCTGGCATTGTGTTTGGGGCTGTGACTGTTTGACACTCTGACTGTGAGGTCTATGTGTTGCAGGTGTTGTGTTCTGAGGTGGTGGTTGTTTGGGTGTCTGCTTTGGTGGCCTCTGCTGTTTTGGTAGATTTTTGATCAGAGCCTCCGAGTATGCCTTTGTGTGTTTATGTGTATGATTTGAGGTTGTAATGGTAATATGTGAGACTGGGTCTATAGTGTGTGTGGTAACCTTGTCCTCCTGACTGGTCTTGCCAGTCCTATGTTGAGAGAGCTCAGCCTCCAGTTTGGCCATATAGTTGCATCTCTCGCATGTATTTGTGTTTTGTGGGAGGAGGAGAGGGTTGTCTGTGTACATGAGGCAATTGTAACATTGCCTCAATATTCCCAGGTTCACCAGCTGAGCAGAAGAGGACACTAGCAACTGATCCCTCGACATGCTAGAAGGAATAGACAAAAAACTTTAAAAAGATTCGGGTGACGTGGGTGACCGAGAAATGGGGTTGCCTTTTTGGGGTACTATCTATGACAAGAGTGCCGTATCAAGGTAATAAGTACTGTAGGAGCAAGTGCTACGTTTAACAGATAGAGAATAGTCTACTTGGAGTCAAGTAGAGATGATCTTTTAATTATAGGATACGCTGATTAGATCAGTAGTATAGTTCGAGGAAGGTAGTTTTAAGGGAAAATTTGAAGAGTGGACTTTAGGTAGCCGAATAGTTTAAACCTGCTTAACCTGCCCTAGTGTGCAACAGTAGCAACTCCGCTTCATCGGCTAAATCGCAAGCGTGCTTTATAGCAGGGGCTGGAAAAGACAGGAAATGACCCAAATTGGCCAACAAACCACAAGTCACTGCCCTAAACCACTCCTCTGAGGACAAATGAAGGAGTTATGGAAATGACCCCTAGTGGCCAATAAAACTACAGTTTCAAGTCAGTAACCACCTCTCCGGGGGGCAGGGAAGCTGTTACATTATTGTTCATCTAATTAATTGGTTGCATGTTAACATACCTTGTTCACATAGCATTGTTGGTGGCCTGTTGCCGACATTGTTACTGGCATGCTGTTCATAGGTTCATAGATAGGTACTAGGCTATCGGCCCTGGGGCCTATATAAACCTAGCCAAAAAGGTTTCCTGGCTTTCGCTACTCAAGAAAATTATTTTCCTGTGCCCCTGTCAAGCAGTGTCGCAGAAGTGATCCCCAGGGTGAATTTTCTATTTCCCATCCAGTCGTCAAGATTTTTCTTAAGTTGGCCAATGAGCTTTGTTTGACATGAATGGGTAGTTTGTTCCGGAGTATGGGAAGTCTCTGGGACAGGAATCTATCCCTCCAGCATGTTCTGTTTATTGTGGTGACAAGGTTTAGGGCCCTGGAACATCTGGTTTGGAGAGATTAGGATTTCTTTAAATGTAGCATGCCCAACAGCTCTGGGTCCAACATAGCTTTGTATGTTAGGCAGAGATCATCTCTGAGTAGGTGATATGTGAAGGAGTAGAGCTGTTTTTTTTTTTAGACAGTTTGCATATGGCATCTGTTTGAGGCCGGTAATCCTCTTAGTGAGGTATTTCTGTGGTCTTTCCAATTGTTGTAGGTGTCTTATGAGATACATGCCAAATGGGGCATTGTAGTCTATGATGGGTCTGATGAGGGATGAGTAGAGAGGAACAATGATCTCCTTTTTTCTAGAGGAAAACCCTTTTGTGATGAGGTGTTCCACGTAGAAGGATTTCCTGACTACTGTGGTGATGTGGTTATCAAATGAGAGACTACTGTCCACCTGTGTCCCAAGGTCTCTTATCACACTTTCAGTGTTTAGTGAGCTACCACCTATGTGGTAGTTCATGGGTACCGAGTTTTTCCCGAAGGGGATGGCAATGCACTTCTTGGCATTGAGCTTGAGGCCATGACTTTAACACCAAGCATCTGTTTCTGTGAGGCCCTTTTTGTAGAATGTCTGCATCGTCAGATGATTCTATTATGGCTCCCAGTTTGAAGTCATCTGTGAACTTTGTTAGCCAAATACCTTCTGTGTTGGCCTGCACTTCAGAGAAATAGATGCCAAACAGGATAGGACCCAGGACTGAACTCTGTGGTACTCCACTCGTCACTGGTCTGAAGTTGGACTTGGAGTCGACTACTTTTACTGTGTGGGTTCTGTCAGTGAGCCAGTTGGCCACCCATCTTGTGACATAGGGATTTATGCCAAGTTAATTGAGTTTATTGATACTTCCAGAGTGGGGGATGGTATTGAAAGCCTTGGAGAGGCCAAGACAGGCTGTGTGCACTACTTTGCCCTTGTCTACGGATGTAGTGACTGCTTCATAAAAGTCAATCAGGTTTAGTAGACATGCTCTACCTTTTACAAACCCAAGCTGAGTGGGGTCCAGGGTATGGAGGTCACCTATGTCTTTGTTTATAAGCTACAAGATGATAGATTCCATGGCCTTGCATCCAAGGCTCATCAGGCTAATGGGCCAGTAGTACCAGGGTCTGTGGTGGCACCTCCTTTGTGGAGTGTGATAACCGTCGGTGTGCGCTATTCAGTAGGCACATAGCCTGAGGTGAAGCTATGATTGAACATGGTACTTAGGTGGGTGCCAGTTCATTCTGTAGTTCATGTAATACGCAGCCTGGGATGTTGTCTGGTCCCATGGATGCTGTGTACTTGGCTTTGGAGAGAGCGGTCTTTATTTGTTCATCTGTGATTACAAGAGCTTTGTATTTTTCTGGTATTAAGATGGGTGCTTTGGAGGGTAAGGGGGGGGTAAATTTAGCACTCAACCTATCTGCCAGGATGTTGGCAATATTGGTTGGTTCTGTATATTTAGTGCCATTGTGCTGTATCTCAGAGCAGATCGGAGTGTTGCCATTGAGATTCTTGACATAGCTATAGCATGCTTTGTGGTTGTCTTTGGAATCAGTAGCAATTTTATTTTCATAACTGGCTTTGGATTGCTGAGGCTGACCAGGGAGTTCCTCCAATCTTGGGATTTTACTCTTTTTTGCAACAGCTTCTTCCTTCTGTTGTATAGTTTGTTTATGGCAGGGAAACACCAGCTTGGCTTCCTTTTTTTTAGAGGATAGCATCTTGGTTCTGTTGGGGATGGCATGATCCATTCACTCGTGCATGTGCTTATACGGTACATTTGTGTAAGATTCCGCAGTCGTACCTGTATTTTACATCTGCATGGGTGTCATGAAGTTGTTCACTTTTGTCTTAAGAAGCATGAAGTTGGCTTTGGAGTAATTTTTGATGGTTGTTTCCTTAATGGGGAGTGAGGGTGGGATATGCATGTCTAGGATGATTAGCTTGTGGTCAGATATGATGAGTGAGGAGTTGACCTCTGGCATGGAACACCGGTTACTCTTATTGGGAATGACCAGGTCCAGGATATTGCTGCCCCTGGTGGGGGTGTGGACAAGCTGATCCAAGGCATTGGAATGTATGAATTCCAGAAAATGCTGAGCAAATGAGTTGGTACATGAGTAGTTTTCCCAGATGATGGTGGGGTAGTTGAAATTGCCCATAATTAAGGTATTGGTTGTACCTTAATATTTTCCAGTATCTTAAGAAATGAAGAGTGGGAATCCTGGAGCATGGTGGGGGATCTGTAACAAGCTACACCCTGGATTGCAGTCTTGGCCAGTGTTAGTGGAACTTAGATAGTTTTGGATGCATTATGTTGAGCAACTAGCCTGGATGTGTGGATATCCTTATTGAATATGGACACCTCCGCCTTTAATGTTTCGGTCCAGGTTAGGTGGCGAGAAGGTGTGGTATGAATTATAGCCTAGTAATGCAGGGGTGCTCTCTGGAGCTTTAAACCAGGTCTCTTTCACTGCACAGATGTTGATTTTCTCCATTTTAAAGAGTACCTTGAGTTGTTCACTTCTGCATTTTGAGGTTTAGACTTCTAGCATTGAGTAGTATTACCCTCCGATTGTGCTTGCTTGTACCCATTACAGTGGTGAATTTAGCATTTGAACCTTGCCTAAAAAGCACTATTGCAGTGGCAAGAGCCTTAGCCAGCATCCAGAATCCCAGGGGCGACAGGTGCAGGCCATCTCTGGCAAAGCATCGTTGTCTGTCGACCATGTCGTCCCAGGCAGACAGATACTGGATCCCCTTAGAATGACACCAGAAGCTTAGCCAATTGTTGAAGTCAATCATTTTGTCCTTGTACTGTGGTATCATTCTGGTGCCTTCGTTGAAGGTTGGGCATCAGGCTGGCACCTCGGCACCATAAAAATCTACTGCCAATCAATAGTGGACTGGAGTTCCACTATGGCAACCCCTAACCAGGAAAAGCCATAAGAAGAAGAAGAACAACAACAACAGCTGTGGTATCATCCTGGGCAATGGCAGGATGATACTCAGGACTAGGGTCATACCTGCTTGGGATACAAGATCCACGAGCTCCTTCATGTCTCTTTTCATGTAGTCCAGGGAGGTATGTCTCAGGTCGTTCACACTAACATGGACAATTACAGAGTCGTATTTGTACTTGTTGTGGAGTGACCTGAGTCCGTGCATTATGGTTACAGTGCTGCATGTGTTCTGCTTGCTATGCAACTGTTTTACATCTGTTGTTTTGGGTTAATTGAACACCCATGCATGCCTTTAAATCTAATATTGAAATGTTTTGTTCATGACTAAGCAATATATCTTGGAATACCTCAACAACATAGCATGTTTGAGAAGGCTGATCCCAGTGGATACACCTGTCCTGCCCCATCTGATCATAGCCCCGGACCCCAACATGTCTAGGACCCACCATGGAACTTCGTCGTCTGCAGGTGCTGCACCACCTTGGGGTGGTCGCAGAAATGAGCCTGTCATCTACAGTCAGTTCCAGGGTATGGTGCACAGTGTCTTCTGCTCTGAGTTGGGTGGCCCGCTGTGCAAGATAAAGGGCCACCTGGCACACCTTGGATAGTAGGCTGCCCCTCTTGTCTAGCCCCCACCCCAGCCACCGTCGAGGCTGTGAAGGTGCAGTCATGACTGCCTGCAGTTGGGGATGTTAGTCCTCCTTATCCATATGGGGGCTCATGGGCATCTGATTCCCAACACCCTCCCCATCCAAGGTGTTCTCCCTCCCCACATGTCATACACCACCCCTGTCTGCTGTCCTGTCTTTCTTGTCTGTTTCCCTACCTAACCTACCTCCCCAGGCATACCTACAATCCTTCCCCAACATCACACTTTAACAAAGGAAAAATGGCATCTGTCCCAAAAACAATCATCACCCCATACATAGCTGTTCATTTCACACAGGTTTCCACTGGAAAATAAAAATAAAGGCCACAGGCAGCAATGAAGTTCCACAAAAAATAGATTTAATAATCCCAAAGACAATAAAGTAAGCGCTTTCATCTTACTACAATAAGCAAAACTTCCTCAGACAAAGAAAACTTTACAAAAACAGAACCATTTATACAGGTGAACTAAAATGACACAACTGTGTTAATTAAGACTTAAAAGTATATGTCCAATAATACAATCATGAACAACTTTCCTAAAGCATGTATCCTAAAACATGCATACAAAATGCATTAATTGTTTAAAAATTGACAATATTAAAGAAAATGCTGTAATAAAAATATATATATACTTAAAAAAGTTAAACTGAATGTACTGGACAAGGTGAACCAGTCTTAATATGTAAAGCATGGAGAAAATCTTCCTTCCACTAATTCTGTTTATGCAAAAAATCTTCTTTTGGCTGCTCCCATTAGTGGTTGCCACAGCAGATCAACTGTCTCCATTTCCTCCTGTCCTCTGCGTCTTGCTCTGTCACACCAACCACCTGCATGTCCTCTCTCACCACATCCATAAACCTTATTTTAGGCCTCCCTATTTTCCTGTTATCTGGCAGCTTCATCCTTAGCATCTTTTTCCCAATATACTCTGCATCCCTCCTCAGCACATGTCCAAACCAACGTAATCTTGCCTCTCTGGCTTTGTCTCCAAACCTTCCAACCTGGGCTGACCCTCTAATATACTTATTCCTAATCCTGTCCATCCTCGTCACACCCAGTGCAAATCCTAACATCTTCAACTCTGCCACGTCAAGCTCTGACTCCAGACTTTTTGTCAATGCTACTGTCTCCAACCCATATAACATAGTTGGTCTCATTACCCTCTTGTAGACCTTCCCTTTCACTCTTACTGGTACTCATCTGTCACAAATCACTCCTGACACTCTTCTCCATCCATTCCATCCTGTCTGTACTCTCTTCTTCACATTTCCTCCACACTCACCATTACTCTGTACTGTTGCTTCCAAGTACTTAAACTCATCCACCTTTGCCACCTCAACTCCATGCATCCTCACCATTCCTCTATCCTCCCTCTCATTCACACACATATATTCTGTCTTAGTCCTGCTGACCCAGGGTCTCCTCCACTTGTTCCCTACTCTCACTACAGATCACAATGTCATCTGCAAACATCATAGTCCATGGGGACTCCTGTCTGATCTTGTCTGTCAACCTGTCCATCACCATTGCAAATAAGAAAGGGCTCAGAGCTGATCCTTGATGTAATCCCACCTTCACCTTAAATGCATCTGTCACTCCAACCGTAGACCTCACCGCTGTCACACTACCCTCTTACATACTTCTCTGACACTCTCGACTTCCTCATACAATACCACAATTCCTCTCTAGGCACCCTGTCATATGCTTTCTCTAAATCCACAAAGACACAATGCAACTCCTTCTGACCTTCTCTGTACTTCTCCATCAACACTCTCAGAGCAAACATTGCATCTGTAGTGCTCTTTCCTGGCATGAAACCATACTGCTGATCACTAATCATCACCTCCCTTCTTAACCTAGCTTCCACTACTCTTTCCCATAACTTCATGCTGTGACTGATCGGTTCCCTCTGTAGTTACTACAGCTCTGCACATCACCCTTATTCTTAAAAATCGGTACCAAAATACTTTTTCTGCATTCCTCAGGCATCCCCTCACTTTCCAAGATTTCTTTAAACAATCTAATTAAAAACTCCACTGTCATTTCACCTAAACACCTCCATGCTTCCACAGGTATGTCATCTGGACCAACAGCCTTTCCGTTCTTCATCCTCTTCATAGCTATCCTTCCTTCCTCTTTGCTGATCCTCTGCACTTCATGATTCACTATCCACACATCATCCAACCTTCTCTCCCTCTCATTCTCTTCATTCATCAACCCCTCAGAGTACTCGTTCCATCTGCTCAACACACTCTCCTCACTTGTGAGTACGTTTCCCTCATTATCCTTTATCACCCTTACCTGCTGCACATCTTTACTAGCTTGGTCCCTCTGTCTAGCCAATCGGTACAAGTCCTTTTCTCCCTCCTTAGTGTCCAACCTTTTATACAACTCTTCATACACCTTATCCTTAGCCTTTACCACCTCTCTCTTTGCCATGCACCCCATCTCCTTATACCCTGGTCTACTTTCTTCATTTCTTTGACAATCCCACTTCTTCGCCAACTTCTTTCTCTGTATACTCTCCTGTACTTCTTCATTCCACCACCAGGTCTCCTTGTCCTCCTTCCTCTTTCCAGATGTCACACCAAGCGCCTTTCTAGCCATCTCTCTTACTAGCTCTGCTGTAGTTACCCAGCTATTTGGTAACTATTCACTGCCACCCAGTGCCTGTCTTAACTCTTCCCTGAAAATCACCTCACAATTACCCTTTTTCAGTTTCCACCATTTGATCCTTGGTACTGCCCTCACACTTATCCTCCTCTTCTTGATCACCAGTGTCATCCTACAAACCACCATCCTATGCTGCCTAACTATACTTTCCCCTGCCACCACTTTACAGTCTCCAATCTCCTTCAAACTGGCCCTTCTACATAAGATATAATCCACCTGTGTGCATCTTCCTCCTTCTTAACTTTAAAACACAGGCTAATGAACACATATCATTCAAGCCTGGTAAACTATAAGCATTTAATTTAATTTGCCACAGTAATTCACATATTTCTAACATCAGGACTGGTTCACCTTGTCCAGAGAAAGTTGGAGTAAGACAAAAGTGCTTATTTTATTGTCTTTGGGATTATTAAATCTGTTTTTCTTGGAACATCATTGCTGCCTGTGACAATTATTTTTATTTTAAAGTGGTACAGCTTTTTGTTAGTTTGTTTTGAGGTTTCCACTGGACACATGTAATCTGGTCCAAGTGACTTGACAACAAATTTCTGTTGTCCTCACCCCTCTCTCTGTGGTTTGAGTGTCCAAATTCACCTCCAAATCCCATACAAATGCACAACTGTTGCTGTATTACAAACTGACAGCTATGGACCTTCCCTACACCCATCCTGCACATCCCTAGCTACCTTCCATATTGTTTTTCCCTCTGTGTGCCCCTTTTTCACCACTTTCCTATAACCTCTTTTTCTTTTTTCTAAAGGAATTAGCACGGGTGTAAGCGGGGGTAAGAGGGAGTAAGTGAGTTTGCCATCCTCCAGATGTCCTGCTCTAACAGCTTGAGAGGTATGACTGAGCAGGAAGAGTGTAAATACAGTATGCCATAATGACATAGAACAGAAGTGTATATAAGGTATTACCTGTGCACATGTGTGTATAAGTAGGTTTAGCTGGAAGCCTCAAAACAACAGATATGAGATGCAAAATGACAGGTAAATAAGCTATACATGTTGTACACGTGTGTAATATTAGTTTTAGTTCAACCAACAGACATAGATTTCCACAGCTACTGATTTTTTCATTGCGCTGACACAGGCATGGGTACTAGAATAAGCATGATTATCCGGGTGAAATTAGAGAGGTGTCCAACTGTGTCATGACATTGTGTCCATGCCTACTACAAACAGCTATATAAGCTCCTACATAGCTGTATGTGCTCAGCAATACCTGACTTGTAAAACCTGCCTCCACCAAGGTAGAGTAATCCCCTTTGGTGGACTGCAGCAATACACCAACCACATAATTGGTCACTATGTTGGCTGTACAAGGGTAATTAGGAGCAGGCACCAACTTGGAAGCAGCTCAACCTTTGTCTGAAAAGCATATAAGGTCACAGGTGTGTCACTGTAAGGCTGTGAGTACAAATTGGACACATCTACCAAGCCCATCACAAGGCTGTCTTCACATATATCTGCCATATCAGAGGCAACAACTTTACCCACCCTGAACCGGTGGTCAATCACACCACATACACTCACAGCATAGCTATAGCCATCCTGCTGCAGACAGGTTAAGGGAAAACATCACCATCCTGTCCCACCATCAGTATAAGTGGATATGCACAGCACCCACACCCCTCCCCTCATCATCAGGAAGCCAGGAAGCAGGTACATAATGCCTACTCAAAGGCAGCAAAATAAGTCTCCATGGGACCTGATAGCATCCCTGTCTGCATCCTACATGAACTCAGGCATATGCTTCCAGCTCCATTACACACTGTACTCAAGCAAAGCCTGAGCACCATTGACATCCCATCTGCAAGAAAGATGGCCACTGTCATCCCTCTACACAAAGGTGAAAGATGAGTGGTGGATTATGCAGTTTACTGGCTCTCATTGGGGGGAACATGACACATCAGGACAAGGAGTGCAATGCAAGCTCATACTGTGCTAATTAATGACAGGGGTATAATGTGGTCATATGTGTGTTAGCTAATGATAAACAATGTTGATATTTAGGTTCTGTAAAGAACGTTGACCAATGTATGAGGTTCTGTAATGTGCTTTCCTGTTTATGTCTTTTAGGTGACATGCCACGTGTCCTTCAGCCCCAGTACTCTGCAGCTGAAAATGAGGTTGTTATTATTAGCCCTATCATCCAGCACTATGGGGTGATATTTGGCTGTAGCCAATAGGATCTGCTGGTGCGGACTGCCTGTGAGATGAGCTTGCCCACAGGGTGAACAACATTGGCCACCATGGCCGCATATATGATCAGGTCAGGCATCGTGCAACTGTCCTGGAACATCGTGCCTGACAAAGAGCTGCTGCCATGGCCAGGGACCATAATGCTACAGGTGGGGGTCCTGCCACACATGCCCCACTTACGGCAACAGAGGAGCTCCTTGCCAACCTTGGGGTAGCCCCAACACACCAGCCACCACAAGAAACACAAGTCGTGGGGGTGGGTGGCACCGAGGCAACAGGCGAGTAGTATCCAGGTAAGGCCACAATGCACATCAGTTGAATCATGTAGTAGTCATACTGGCTTCTGTAGAGTATCTAGATGCATATGTGAGGTAAAACTGCATTTTTGGGTGGGGTTTAGTAATGCACACAAATGCACATCTACGGTGAAGGACAGCAAAATATGTACTATCAGAGCTCGTACTGTACATGTGCAGAAAAGTAGCATTCATCTTGCACAAATGCCAAATGTGAGTCTGCTGACAATACCTCTACACCACAACTACATAGGTACCTGTTGTCTGGATGTGGGACAGCAGCATGAAGCTGTTGAGTATGGGATTGTCCTGTTGTGGCTCACCAGTACCACAGGCATGTTAAGGTCATGCATTTTACCATGCACACAACTGTTACTCTCAGCCATATTCTGATATCTGCATGTTCACTTGTGGTGGCGTTAACTGAATTGTATCACAGTGGTCATTACAGGGGTCTATTTGCAGGAGATGTAACATATCTGTAGCATACCTCACAACCTGTCATTGCAAGGAATCTGGACAAAGACTGACAAAATGGGGGGACAAAGTCCCAAAACTAGTGACATATTTTATAATTTAGTGTTACACAGTGCATATAAATGGTGTACACATATCTGTTAAAATGCCAGGTATTTGTGATATACAAAAATGAGAGCACAATAAAACATTGCCGCACTCTTCCAACCTTTCATGTGACCTATAACCTGTGCGATTAAATTGTAAAATAAACAAATCTGTTAGGGGAACAATTATGATAAATGAAAAATGTACAATAAACTAGATGCATAAGTGTGCACAGATGGAAGCTAATACTGTGTTGAAGCAGCTTTCGATATAATTACAGCATTACGTCTTCTTGGGTACACACCTGCCATCAATTACAGAGACTCTTTGATTAACAGCAAATTATGGTCAGCTGTCCTACCAGGATTTTCCTGACATTTACTCAGCTGCCTGCTACAGCAATGGCCATGGTTCGCAAACAGCTTAAGAAGCAGCAAAGGGATCTAATTTTTGAAAGGTATCAGCATGGAAAAGGGTACAAAAACAGTTTCAGAGCATTGCATATACCATGGAACACAGTGCAGACAGTCATCAAAAGTTGGTGAAAATATGGGTCAACAGTGACATTGCAAAGCAGTGGACATCCCTCCAAATGTGTTGAGGAGACAAGACCCAAACTGGTCAGGGAGGCTGCAAGGAGATCTACAGCAACAATAAAGGAGTTTCATGAATCTCTGGCAAGCACTGGTTGTGCACTACAAGTTCATAGGTTCATAGGTTCATATGTGTGTACTAGGCTAATGGCCCTGGAGCCTTTACAAGCATAGCCCATAGATGTGCCCTGGCATCATGCCACTAAACGTTAGTTCCCAGTGCCTCTATCAAGTAGAGCCACTTGAAGTGATCCTTGGGGTGAATTTTCCATTTCCCATGCACTCATCAAGATTTCTCTTGAAGAGGGCCAGTGAGGTGCTCTGCTTGACATGTATGGGAAGTCTATTCCAGAGCATGGGCAGTCTCTGGGTTATGAACGTGTCCCTCCAGCATGTTCTGTTGATTGTGGTAATGAGGTTGAGGTATCTGGAGTATGTGGTGTGGAGGGATTAGGATTTCTTTAGATGTAGCATTTCTAACAGAGCTGGGTCAGACATGGCTTTTTAAGTCAAGCAGAGATCGCATCTTAGTAGATGATATGAGATAAAGAATAGCTGGAGTTTTTTGAGTCTGTGTAGGACATGTGTTTAAGGCCTAGAATCCTCTTTGTGAGGTACATTTGTGGCCTTTCCAGTTGTTGCATGTGTCTAGTGAGGTACATGTCACATGGGGCATTATACTCGATGACTGGCCTAATGAGAGAAGAGTAGAGAGAGATGATGACCGCTTTCTTCCTGGTTGCAAAACCCTTGGTTATGAAATGTGCCACATAGAAGGACTTTCTGACCACAGTGGCAATGTGGTGGTTGAAAGAGAGGTTGCTGTCAACCTGTGTCCCCAGATCTCTTATAATTACTTTAGTGTTCAGTTGGGCTCCCATCGATGTGGTAATTAGTGGGAATGAGTTTTTCCCAAAGGGGATGATGACTCATTTTTTGGCATTAAGCTTAAGGCCATGGTTTCAACACCAGTCATTGGTCTCAGTGAGGCCTTTCTGTAGGATGTCTACATCACTTGGGGAGTTAATAATGGCTTCCAGCTCGCAGTCATCCGTGAACTTGATCATCCAGAGTCCCTCTGTGTTGGCCTGGACTTGTGAGAAGCAGATGCTAAACAGGAGAGGACCCAGGACCGATCTCTGTGGGACTCCACTCGTAACTGGCTGGGAGTCTGACTTGAAGTCCACTACTTTCACACTGTGGGTTCTATCTCTGAGCCAATTTGCAACCCACCTAGTGATATAGAAATAATATCCTGAATCAGCACCATGGCTGGTAGAATACTAAAATTAAAGACTTTAAAAACAAAACTTAAATAAATCCATAAAACAAAGATAATTCTGTATAAAAATAGATTACGCTTCCAAACTATAAGCAATTTCAGCAGAAGCATGCCTTCTCCAGATCGTATTGAATAGGGGTTGCTATTGGTTAAAATATTCTATATTGGCCTATCACAGATCACAAATAACACACCTTCCCATTGCGTCCAATCTTGGACCAGTTTTACAAAGTATCCAGGAAGTTCTAATGAGCATTGGGCTAAAGATGCTATTGGCTGAGAGATGTTAGTTTAACCAACCATAAGTTAGCAGAAAGTGTGTGGCTTCCATTTCCTCCAATCCTGCAAAACAGGAAGTATGTTCTTCAACTAGCGTACAAAGGAAGAAGTATATCATTTGTTAAAACCATCAATAAGAATAATTAGTATTTTGACTAAACAGAGCTGATAATAGGTGTGTTTGACTTCGAATTAAATGATCAAAAATTATTACAAAGCAGATCTTATCTTTTCATGTTGTCAGATGGATGCAAATGCTGTGCAGAGCTTTAGCTTGTGCTTCTAGAAGAAAGTATGCTGTATAGTTCATCTAAGCTTGTACAACTGGGAAATTGAATAGCTCCAGTTTGTATCCAAAATGTTTAAGATATCATGGCCATCCACAGAAGTCCTAAAGCTTCAGTTCACATAAAATGAGATATGCTGCTAGAGTCATGCACAATAATAACTAATAAATAATTAACTGAAATGAACTGTTATAGAGTGTGTTGGCTTCGTTTTGGGTAGTCAGGGGCTTGTACAGAGGCTTCAATCATGTTTACGAAAAATATTGCACATTGAAGTTTATCCAAACCTGGGAAAGCAGGAAGTTGTGAGGTTCCTGTTAATCCAATATTTATGGTGAATTGTAACATCAAGGCCAATCACAAAAGTAGTGGTACTTTTATTAATATTCATAACCCTGATCATGTTAAACCAATCAAAGATGGTAAAGTGTATACTCTATTGTGAATCACACTGCTCCTTTCATGCTGTTTTATCTAGGTTGAAATAAGTGAGCAAGAAATCAAAAGGCCTAATTCAAACATTAACAAGGGACTTGAAAAAATGAGGTCAGTGAATCAATGCACTCTTCTCCTACTCTCACCAGGATCAGAATAGAGCACAGATTCCAAGCTGTCACCTATAAAGCAGTTATTAAGCTTTCTGGTGATCAGCAGTCTTCAGGAAATAATGTAACTGCACTCCTCTCACCAGGAGAAAACAGAAGCACTAATCCTAAGATGACTACTGAGAGGCAGAATGTGGGTTCTCCAATAACTGGTGGTCTTACAATAGATGCTTAAAGGTAAGATGGAAAAATGGTTTATCCAAAACACTGCAGTGTGCACTAGAGGAGTTAGATGTGAAAGTAGGTAACTTAAGTTTTACCTGTCTAAAAAGTTAAGTTTTAGTGGAGAGTCACAATTTTTAAAACAGCAAGACTGATTGAAAGGGGGTGGTCACTTTTGTATTCTGGTACTATGGAATACAGTAGGATGGCCAATAAATTTAAATAGTTGAAGGGGAGTGATTTCACAAAATGATAATCTTGTGCTTACTCACACCAGCCAGTAAAAGCAAAGAGGAAATGAGATATATGGTCAAATTAAAATAAGGTGCAGGCAACTAGAAAGACATTGGTGTTTATGAACACAACAGTAACCAGGTGGGGGGGGAGTTCTGTTTGACTCACAAGAGACAGAGCTGTGGTCTCTTTTCAAGTTTTAATGTACAATTAAAAGCAGAATACAATTAAAACACTGTAAAGAAAACAAATCACAGTATACAAAATAGAAAAAGGCAATAAGTAATACAAAAAATAAAAAGCAGACTAACCTTTCCCTCACAGCAAACTCTAGCAGAGTCTGAGTGAGCCTTTCCAGTAACAACAATCTCCCATATTCTCCACATGTTTGGCCTATGGGGTAGGGTTGGAAGATGGAAGCCTTTCCTCACAAATAACAATATCCAGATCTGGCAAAATTCTCAAGAACAATACAGCAGGTCACCCAAAAGCATGTGGGAAATGTGTTATGATGTAATGAGGCCAAGGTTGCACTTTTTGGCCACAATTCCAAAACACAGTGCATCACCAAAAGAACACCATCCCCGTGGTAAAGCATGGAGATGGCAGTGTCCTGTTTTAGGGTTGCTGTTCATAAACTGGAAGTGGGCCTGCAGCCAAGATGGGGAGATTATGAACAGTTCCAAATACTAGTCCCTTTTGGCCCCAAATCTTCATGTGTCTGCTAGAAAGCTGTAGATGAGAAGGAATTAAACCTTTCCACACGTCAATGACCCAAACCAAACTTCCAAATCATAAGAAAGTGGCTTCACCAGAAGAAATCAAAGTTTTGGGATGGCCCAGCCACAGTCCACACCTGCATCCAATAGAAATTATGTGGGCTGGCTTGAAGAGGGCTTTGCATAAGAGATGACCTCACAATCTGACAGAGTTGGAGGGTTTCTGCAAGGGGGAGTGTGCAAATATTGCTAAGTTGAGATGTGCGATGCTGATAGACACCTTCCCAAGATAACTGATTGCTGTTATTAAATCAAAAGATGCTTTAACAAAGAATTAGTTTAAGGGTGTGCATACTCATGCAACCAGCCTATTGTAAGTATTTCACCTTCTCTATATTACCCTTAGACAATGTGTTTGTTCTTCAGTTGGACTGCACAGGTCATAAGTCACACTAAAGATGAGACATGTCATGACATGATACCTGTGGTCTCATGTTATATATCAGAAAAACCTGGCATGTTAACAGGCATGTGTACATTTATTATATCCACTGTAAGCTTAGACGATTGTTAGTGTAACTGGTTTTGTTTTAACATTATGCCAAACTCCCACACATTTGAGTGGGAGGTTGGCATAATGAGTAAGGAGCTTACCTTGCAGACACAAGGTGCAGGGTGGATTATCACATGGGGTAACTGGCTAGACTTAAAATGGCCCACAAGGGCAATTAGCCTGGTACTAATCTATAAACCTATGAACCTACATGTACTGCAAGTGTTGAAGTGTGAAACTCAAACCATGTCATTAATTAGTGACACCAATCCTTAGATCATCCCAGTAATGTGTCAGACAAACACAGGATTTATGAGGAACAGACCAAAAATATAAGCCACACATCTTGGCATTCAGCAAAACTCTGTACAGTTGAGAGGTATGTTTTGTAGGAGGTGGGACTGTACTATACAGGTGAACAGCAATAATGTGTACATGGCTGCAGTGTGTGCTAGGTTAAGGACCATCACCTACTGAAACTACTCACATATCCCAGAGGTGTATATTAGTAGTAACATTAAGCAGACAGGGCTGCACTGCATGATGTTGAGGGTCTGATCAGGGTGTGTATGTTGTGGTCTGACTGTGTCATGAGTGTCATCAGTTGGCTGTTGTGAGGTCTGTGCAATGCCTTTGTGCCACATCACCTGTATGTGTCTGTGTGTGTCCATGTGTGCCTATGTGTGTGTGTGTGTGTGTGTGTGTGTGTGTGTGTGTGTGTGTGTGTGTGTGTGTGTGTGTGTGTGTGTACCAGCAAACTTTATAGTGCAGGTATTAATTTAGAAATGGTGTCTTCCCCTCACAGGTGGACATGTTGGTCATGGTCCATCCCATTCAGAATCTGATGTCAGTGTCTCTGCAGACTCTGACAATGATGGCGGTCATAGTGGGGCACAGGTGGGGTTGTCAAGGGCTGAACATATGCCATCAGTTAGCATCCCACAGTAATCCACAATGTTCTCGCACACAGTCACAATGCCCACACATACCCCATCCCCAGCAACCACAGATAATGGACAGTTGGCAGGTTGTGGCATGGGACAAGCTAGTGGAGTGACTATGGCAAGTGTGAATGTATCTACTAGCCATAGCCATAGTGCAGGTGAGGTCCCACACAGGTGGATGGACAGGGGTGCTCAAGGGAGGACTGCCACCTGTCAAGCCGCTGTCGCAAGTGCCACAGCAGGTGTCATCAGACACATGTTTTGGGCTGTCATTGATGCACAGGCATGTAGTGAACACAACCCCAAACAAATACTCAGGGTCTTGGATGCAACTCTTCCTGGCTTACATGGTGACATAGATGACCTGGTTGAGGCCACATGTCAAAATACTGATGTCATGAATTGATGGTGTTGTGAGACCTTGGCAATCCTCAAACATAGTGTGTCTATGCTAGAGACTGTAGTGGAAAGATGGGAGTCAGCCACGTGGACATAGGTCAGCACATACATCAACTGAGAGACTATGGGGCCATGCACCTTTACACTCCCATAGTGGCACTACCACCAGCACTACTGAAGGGGTGGTGCTGTCCACACCACAATGGAGCAGGCCATGGGCACATGGTCCTGGCTGTTCCCATCAAGGACATGGATCCAGCAGACAGCAGTCACCATTGGGAAGCAGTACTGCATCTGTGCTTGGGTCTGGTGGTGCCAGTGAGACCCCTGACAGGACCAGTTCCCATGTTCATGGCCAGAGACGGTGAACTGTACACCCTGCCATGTACAGTACACAGCCGTCCAACATACACCTGTGTAGGCTAGCCACATAGCGTGACTGTGTGCATACATGCACACACACATATCACCATCACAGTCAGGTCACCTCCAGAAACACACACACACACACACACACACACACACACACACACACACACACACACACACACACACACACACACACACACCACCTCTGCACAGTCCAGTCATATAACACCCCTTCAAACACACACGTATGATGTCAACCATATGGCCTAGCCTAGGCCTCTGGCAAACCCACACAACACCCTGTGCATATGATGATACCTGTGCCACATCCCTGTCATGTATACCACCAATACCGGGACATGCTAATATGGTTTTGATACACAGGGTGAATTAAGTACACTTTAGTTATATAATGCTGTGTAAGGTGCTGTCAGTCTTCAGTTGTAATGGGTACACTTCAGAGTGTGTGTACCTTTTCAGACATGATGCATTATTGGTGTTAGTAACGCTAACTGAATGTAGTATCACATGCTGTATTCTGTTTGTGTTCTATGTGTCTGTGCATCATCAGGAGGTGGCCTTGCAGAAATTGGACACAAGGGATATGGTAGAGTGGTAACACATCAATTGTGTCAGAGATGAGGTACAGCTGTTTATGTACACATTTACCGGGTCTGTGTAACAGTTACTGCATGTGCCACAGAGCTTATAGTGCTGAGGGGTGTATACATGTAAGTCTATGGTGGTTGACATCAGCAGACCTTGTGAAGTGGAGAATAGTAAATGTAGTGAGTGGAAAACACCTCAGATTGGTAAAACCCACACCCCTCCAGAAGATATTGTGTTGCCCAAACACACAGAAAATACTGTTCACACACACACACACACACACACACACACACACACACAGACACACACACACACACACACACACACACACACACACACACACACACACACACACACACACACACACAGGTTCACAGTTGCCAGTGTTGTGTTTGGAACCCCTGCCCATCTAGTTAGTAGTACTACAGTGTTGTGAGGTTATCGCAGGTGGCATGGAACTAATAGTGTTATGACTGTTACAAGGCACCTGTAAAGTGAATAGCATCACTTGCCCTTGTGAGGTATGGCAATGGGGTGTGTACTGGTTGTGCAGGACTCATTAGACTGTCACCTATGAGTCTACACATTTACAAGCACTGTTATATACACCAGTGCACACACAATTGTAAGTACTAACATTAGCAGCCCTGCCTATCATATTATTCATTAAATACTGTTACAAAACTATTGCACACAGCACTGGGCATATAGATCTGAAGAATATCCACAAATACCTCCATGGTGGATGTGAATAGCGACCTTTGTAAAGTGGACCTTGGGATGTGTACTGGGAGTACCATGGCCTAAAATTGTAAACCATGGCCACCCAATGGATATAGTTCTCACTCAAACACCCACACAGGATACTGTTCTTACACACACGCACACACACACACACACACACACACACACACACACACACACACACACACACACACACGCACACACATGCACATTTGCCAGGACTGAGATTATAACCCCTATCTATCTACTTACTGCTAATACAGTGCTACGCATTTCTCACATGTGCCACAAAGCTTACAGGGTGAAGAGAGCTCCAATATAATTCCAAGGTGAACAACATCACCAGGCCTTGTAAAGTATGGCAATGGGTGATTTAATAGATGAGACTGGAACCAAAATACTTTGACCTACATTTATACACACTTACACACACAAATACAGTCATACACATATTTGCCTTGACTGAGATTAGCAGCCCTGCCTCTCTTGTTGGTCAGTCCATACTGTTACATAGTTCCTGCATGTGGCATGGGACTTATTTTGCTGAAGAATGTCAACAGATACCTCTATGCTTGATGAAGATAGCAGGCCTTGTAAAATGGACCTTGGATGTGTAATGGGAGTATCACAGCCTAAAAATGTAAAACCTACCCCCACAATGGATATATTTCTCACTCAGACACATACACAGGATATGGTTCTCACACACACATGCATTTTCCAGGACTGGGATTAAACCCCTATCTATGCAGCTATTGCTAATATAGTGTTATGCATTTATCACATGTTCCACAGAGCTTATAGTGTGAAGAGTGCACCACAGTTCTTCTAAGGTGAATAACATCACCAGCCCTTGTAAAGTAAGGCAATGTGCAGTGTACTGGGAGAGTGAGGCCTCAAAATGCAGTATCTTACAAATATACACACTTACAAACACTTACACCTATACATTTGCCAGGACTCAGATTAGAGCCCCTATCTATGTAGTCATTGGTACTATAGTGTTATGCAGTTACTGCATGCACCATGGATCTTATAGGATGAAGAGTGTCTCAAGGTACCTATATAGTGAATAACATCACCAGCCCTACTTTCACCACATGTTTACACACTCACAAACACTTTTATATACACTAATACAGACACACACACACACACACACACACACACACACACACACACACACACATACACATTTGCCAGTACTAAGATCCATAGGATCATAGCTTCATATGTGTGTATGAAGCAAATGGCCATGGAGCCTTTACAAGCCTAGCCCATGGGAATACCCTGGCATCATGCCACCTGACAATAGTCCCCAGCATGTCTAACAGGAATAGTCACTGAAGTGGCCCCTGGGGTGGGATTTCTATTCCCCATCCACTCATACAGATTTCTCTTGAAGAGGGCCAGTGATGTGCTCTGCTTGACATGTATGTGAAATCTATTCTGTAGTGTGGGCAGTCTCTGGGTTGTGAACCTGTCCCTCCAGCATGTTCTGTTGATTGTGGAAATGGGGTTGAGGTCTCTGGAGCATGTGGTGTGGATGGATTGGTTTCCTGACAGAGCTTGGTCAGACATGCCTGTGTAAGTCAGGCAGATATTACCTCTAAGTAGCCGATATGAGACAGAGACTAGTTGGAGTTATTGGAGTCTGTCCATATAGGGCAAGTGTTTAAAGCCTAGGATCCACTTTGGGAGGTACTTTTGTAACCTCTCCAGTTGTTGCAGGTGTCCAGTGGGGTACATGCCAAATGACCCATTGTACTTGTTGATTGGCCTAATAAGGGGAGAGTACAGGGAGGCAATGACCTCTTACTTTCTGGATGCAACACCCTCAGTCAGGAGATGTAACACATCGAAGGACTTTCTGAACACAGTGGCACTGTGGTGGTCAACAGATAGCTCACTGTCAGCCTGTGTTTCCAGTTCTCTTATAACAATGTCAGTGTTCAGTGGACTTCTATCAATGTATTACTTCATGGGAACCATGTTGTTCCCAAAGGAGATGGTGGCACATTTTCTGACATTGAGCTAAAGTCCAGGGTTCTGACACCAGTCATAGGTCTCAGTGAGACCTTTTTGCAGGATGTCACCATCATGTAAAGAGGTAATGATAGCACCCACCTTGCAGTCCTCTGTGAACATTGTCAGCCAGAGTTCCTTCATGTTGGACTGGACTTCAGAGGTGCAGATCCCGAACATGCAGGCAGACAGGATCAAACCCTATGGGACTCCACTCATGCCTGGTCAGCAGTCTGACATGGAGTCCACTGGTTTCACACTGTGGGTTCTATCTGTGAGCCAGTTTGCAAGCCACCTACTGATATAGAGGATGATGCCTAGCTGAGTGTGTTTGTCTATGATTCTTGAGTGGGGAATGGTTTCCACAGATTAGAAGGGCTGCCTATCTTTTATTTATTCCATACTGTTGCTTAATTATTGCACATGGCACAGAGCTTATAGGGCTGCAGAGTGTCTACAGCTACGTCTACAGTAGATGACAACCGTGGGTCTTGTAAAGTGGACATTGGTATGTGTACTGTGTGGGCGATAGCAAAAAATTGCAAACCCACCCCCAATGGATATGGTTTTCACAGAAACCCCACACACACACATACACACATTTACCAGGACTGAGATTAGAACCCCTACCTATCTAGTTACCATTATTACAGTATTATGCATTTATCTCAGTTTTCCAAATGTACTTCTAAGGTGAGGAACATCACCGGCCCTTGTAAAGTATGGCAACGGCTGATGTACTGAGTGAGAGAGGCCACAAAATACTTTAACCTACACATATATACACTTACAAACACAAACACATATTTGCCAAAACTGAGATTAGAACCCCTACCTAACTAGTTATTTGTACTATAGTGTTATGGACCTATCACACTCACCACATAGCTTATGGGGCAGAAGGCTGCCCAAAGGTACTTCTAAGGTGACTGACATCAGCAGGATTGCTAAAGTAAGGCAATGGGAAGTGTACTGGGTATGAATGGGTTCAAAATCTTAAACCTACAAACACATACACTTTTGTATTTGCCAGGATTGAGAGTAGCACTCCTATCTAACCAGTTATTTATAATATAGTGTTACACAGTTATTGTTCATGCCACAGAGCTTATGGGGCTGAGAGGTGCCCAAAGGTACACACACACACACACACACACACACACACACACACACACACACACACTTTTACAATTGCCAGGACTGAGATTAGAACTCCTACCTAGCTAGTTATTTGTATTATAGTGTGACGCAGTTATCACACGTGCCACATAACTTATGGGGCTGAGGGCTGCCCAACGGTACTTCTAAGGTGATTGACATCAGCAGGATTGCTAAAGTAGGGCAATGGGAAATGTATTGGGTGTGAATGGGCTCAAAATCTTTAACCTACAAGCACACACACACACACACACACACACACACACACACACACACACACACACACACACACACACACACACACACACACACACACACACACACACACACACACACACACACACACATACACACACCTTTACATTTGCCATTACTGAGATTAGAACCCTTACCTAACTAGTTGTTTGCACTATAGTGTTATGCAGTTATCCATGAGTGACAGAGCTTATACGGCTGAGGGCTGCCCAAAGGTACTTCTAAAGTGTCTGACATCAGCGGGACTGATAAAGTCAGACAATGGAAAGTGTACTGAGTGTGAATGGGCTAAAACTCTTTAACCCACAGACACATACACACAAACATTTACACGTGCCATGACTGAGATTAGAACTCCTACCTAAATAGTTATTTGTACTATAGTGCTATGCAGTTATCGCACACACCACAGAGATTATAGGGTGAAGACCAGTCCAACAGTACTTCTACAGTGACTGACATCAGCAAATATTGTGAACTAGGGCAATGGGAGGTGTACTGGGTGGGGAAGGACTAAAACACTTATTCCTACACCCCTCACACACACACTACCCCCACACACTGTTACATATACTGGGACTGTGATTAGAACACCTACCTAGCTAGTTATTTGTATGATGATGTTACGCAGTTATCACACACACTATAGAGCTTGCAGGACTGAAGCCAGTCCAAAGGTACGTCTAAGGTGAATGGCACTGCTAGATGTTGTAAAATAGGGCAGTGGTAAGTGTACTGGGTGAGTAAGGCATTATAATACTTAGATCTACAGACACACACACACACACAAAGGTAGATGATATGATATTCCAACCCCCACCTCAGTACCATCAGACAATAAATCACATATTCATGCCGACATATGCCAGTGTTTTCAACTGGTATGCAACTGTCTGCAGCAGGGCATCACTCTATGCCTTTCAGGGTATCCCTGTGTATGACTCACTCTGTGTGTGTGTCTTCCTGTGTGTCTCACTCTATCACTGTCTGTCCCTCTTTTCCCCATGTCGATGTGTGTGTATGCTTGACATATTGTAATATGTTGCCTATATATATGTGTGTGTGTGTGTGTATCACACACAACAGATGAGGATATACCACATATGTGCCACCTACAACTGGCTGTGGGTGATCCTGTCTGATGTGGTTTCAGACATGGGCTTTACTTCTCTAAGTTTAGGAGCATACTCAGTATGACCTTTTATAGTAAGTGTGGGAGTCCATTCCAGAGATAGTTGTACTCCAGTCCAGGGTGTTGTGTTCTACAGCCATGCCTTGTAACCTGTTTGTGCAAGATATCTGGAGATAGGTTGCCAATATGGGGAAACAATGGGCCAAACATAGGGGGTACTGTAACTATTGTTCTTTTCAATGTATGACTTGCTTGAGTGACAGGGTTTGTTTTAGCAGACATTTTCTGACTTATGTAGTGTTTGATACTGTACTGTATTGTGTCATTACAGACTGACAGATATAATTGAATCATCATAGTTATTTACCAGAGAAATACAAGATGGATGATGCACAGACCTGTATTATGAGGTAAAGGCTAGACATTCTTGCACAATCCAGCCAGTTGGGAGGTATGGCTACTTTCTGTAAAAGGTCCAGCACCTTGGTAAAATGCTGGCTGGGGATCTCCTGGTTGTGTGTGTTTTTTTTTTCTTACCTGACAGATCATATCCTGGTGTGGCCATACCTGTAAATTGCACAGATTCTCACAGATTATCCAGATGCATGCCTCATATATCTGGTCGCTTTTCCTTAACATTGTGGTTTTCTAACACATTTGTTGCAAATTGCTCGGGGTTGCAGTCAGGGATTACTGACAGAACATTAGAGTTTCAGACTTCACACCCTTCATGACATCCATGATACTACACACCCCCACTGTTATTCTGTCAGCTGTCTAACATTATGAGAGCAATATTTCAAATGTGTCCATATAGTTGGGGCTTTATCCCACAATTATGTATGGCTTTGTCCAGATTTCTTCCTCTATGAGGTTGAGAGGTATGCTACTAGCATTTATCAACATGGCCTTACATTTGCACTTTGTTGACTTTGTTATGTTGGTAATATGGACCCCATGACATTCCCTACAAAGGCACTGTGGTGAGGCATAGGCCTTTGCCAGAGGCATATAGGTCATGTGAGACTGCTGCAGGCCATCTGTAGTGAGCAAGTGTGTCCTGTCACTCATATGTTCCCAGGCTACCAGGCAGTGGACTCCCCTGGGGTGACAATGGTAAGTGACAGAACACCCTGCTGTGCTACTAGGCACCATACCTCTCTACATATGTGAGCCAGACATCTGGACAAAGCCATGAGTAATTTTTTGACAAAGGCTTAAATATACACACCATTATAACTATTGGCCGTACAAACCTGGAAGGGTGATACAATAATAGATTTTCCATTAGCATATATTTTTCTATAGGGTATGAAGTCTGAGACACTACAATCCATCAATATTTTCTGACTTTAGATTTTCGTGGATTGCCAGTGATCTGCCAGACAACCACTATTTCTGAATAAAGACACCACATATATGATGCAAACCTGTGTACATTCTGCAAAAGGTCTATACAATTGTAAGGTATGGCAGGCACTATGTAGGTTACTCCAAACTGTGTACTGTTCATATGTATGGCCACCTGAACAAGACCTACCCAGCTTCCTTGGAGTAATGGATATTGACATCAGGACAGTGTGTACAACTCCCACTGTATGTGTAGCTGACATGCAATATAGTTGGCACTGCATTTCATGAAACATGACCCTATCTACCACAGTACTGTACCTAGGCCAGTAGGATACAACAGCCACGAGAAGTTGCTGACCACATCCTGACAAGTATTCCCCACACATATGCCTAGCTCATTGACCCCTCCATATTGTGGACATGCAACAAGTTATCATGTTGATTGGGACAGGCCTGGCAATGTGTGCTCTGCTGCTATTACCCTACAAACTTACATGTTACTGCATTTTTATGTGAATATGGGTGGGCGGGGCACAGCTGTCAACAGTACACATTTGCACAGACTGTGCTGATATTGGCTTTACATTTTGGTTCCATTTAATATAGTATTGTGCCTTGTCTTGAAGAATAGAGGCATATCACTAGATGCCACATGTTAGATTGTAATACCATACAACTGAGTTTCAGAGAGTCTTACTGCAACTGCAAGGCCTGCTGTGATATCACTGTGTAAGTCTGTAGGGGGGGGTATTCCATCATTGCCGCCATTTGTGTGCCTTTGCCAGGTTTTCTATGGCTGAGTTGTTGTGTGAATCTGGGAGTGAGTATGGGATCCCCACAGTGACATCCATTCATGTGACCTATGACCCTCCTTATTTGGCCCCCCACATATACTGCAGTGGGATTTGTCACCTTAAATGATACTACATAGTGTAGGGAAGCCAGTATTGTGTAGACATTTTCTGGTGTCCCAAATAGCTGTCAGTTGTCTGCTGCCATCCCAGTAGGCCACACCATTCCCTTGCATGCATGCAGCATTTCCATAGATATGCTACCAAACCATAGTAATCCATTCATTTATTGTTAGGAAGACTGACGTACGTTGTGCCTGCAGCAGTTATGAGGATGGTGCTTGAGGGGTGCCTATGTTGGATGCACACAGTACACCACCTATACATGGTAAGTTACAGGTAATGTGATTTGTGTGCCATCCATTTTACTGTGTGGGCAAGCCATAGAGTGGTGTCAATACCAAGGTCCCTACAGTGACAGTTTGTGTGCTATGTGTTGCCTCTTTGCCAAGGCCTGAGCATACTGGGCATGCCTCCATCTGTCTACAGGAACAAGCTCAGGGTCTTCCTCCTCTGAGTCCCTCTCTGCCTGTGGGGACCTTGGCAATGGTGGGGGGCTGTGTGGCCCTTCCCCATGCTGTTCATGCTGCAGCTGTTTCCACAGGATCATATTGTATAGCATGGCACATACTATGAAAATGTGTGCACATGTGACTGGAGAGTACTGCAAGGTTCCATCAGATATGTCAAGGTAGTGGAACCGTGAATTGAGCATCCCAACCACATGCTTTGTTATGATACTGGCTTGTGCGTGTGCCTCATTAGGGCATTCTTATGTGGATGTATGTTCATTTCTGATGGGTGTCATCATCCATGACTCCAGTGCATAGAAAGCATCCTCCACCAGATGGCCATATGGGATGTCCCCACTGGCAAATGCCTGGTACAGCTGTGATGAATGCCAGATGTGGGAGTCGTGATAGCTTCCAGGGCTGCCAGCATGCACATTCATGATAAAGCCTTAGGCATTGCACACATCCTGGCAGTTAATGGAGAGGAATCCCTTGCAGTTTATATATATATATATATATATATATATATATATATATATATATATATATATATATATGGGTCCCCTTCAGTACACCGACACGCCAGAAGGCCGACACTCTACAGAAGGAGACGAGAAGACTGACGACACAGATGATTGACAAGGTGAGATCCCAACGGACGAAACACCGACATGGGCAAGGTATGAGCGTGACTCAGTAAGTGTGCGATAGAGTGAGGGATTTAGTGTTAGGGAGCAGACAGGCAAGTGTGCAATAGTTAGGGACTGTAGTTTTAGGGGTGGGTTAAGTGAGTTAGGGTTAGGGTGCAGGTAGGGTGAGTGTGTGATAGTGACGGACTATATGTTTAAGGGTGGGTTAAGTGAGTTAGGGTTAGGGTGCAGGTAGGGTATGTGTGCAACAGTGACGGATTGTAGGTTTAGGGGTGGGTTAAGTGAGTTAGGGTTAGGGTGCGGGTAGGGTAAGTGTCCCATTGTGTTGGACCTTAGGGTTAGGGTTTGGGTTAAGGTTAGTGCATGTATAGTTGTGTGTAATGTGTAGTTTACGTTTTGTGTGTCTGTTTTGGGTGTAAGTGTTATGGTGTTCGGTTTTGTGCTTTGTCGGTATTGTGTGTTGTCGGTCTTTTGGTGTTGGCTTTGTGGCGTGTTGGTGTAGTGAAGGGGATCCATATATATATATATATATATATATATATATATATATATATATATATACCCTGTTCACCATTTCACCATGGTGGTGCTTTGATATGAATGTGCGTGCAGTCTATCACACCCAGTACCTCCGGGTATTCTGCT
The DNA here is from genome assembly GCF_019279795.1 of Protopterus annectens. Taxonomy (NCBI): domain Eukaryota; kingdom Metazoa; phylum Chordata; order Ceratodontiformes; family Protopteridae; genus Protopterus; species Protopterus annectens. Next base: position 812,928,492 of record NC_056732.1, read on the forward strand.
ACATGGTGGAAGAGATGCATATTGCTGGCCCTCTCTTCATGGGTGTTGGAAAAGTAAATGTGCTCACCGGCATGTGGTAGTATGGCATCCAGGAACTGGTGGAGTACCCTGGATGCAGATGCCTGTGAGACTCCCATGATGTCCCCAGTAGGTCTTTGGAAAGTACCTGTAGCTAGTATTCTTAAGGCTAGACATACCTCGGTATCAACTGGGATGGGTTCCCCCCTCTATTGGCTCTGGATCTGAGCTGAGGCTGGCACTGCTCAATGATTTGCTGCAGTATGTCTCTTTCCACTCTGTAGTGCTGTACAACCTCCAGATCATGTAGCCCATTGTAAGTTACCCTGGGTCTGAACACTCTTCTCCTCCTCCTCGGCCTGTGGCAGTTCTCAGCATTATCATCCTCACCGCCGTCAGCCTCTAGCACATACTGAAGGATCAAAGCAATGGCAGCCCCTAACATGTTTTCAGTTAAAATTCCCCTGCATGTGTACACCAATGGTGTAGTGTTTGTGGGAAAAACCAGACTGTAAGGTGTTTGCATAGTTTATACTGTGCTGCAGATGCTGCCTGTATGATTGGCTGACTATAATGTATTCCACCTGCTAGCTATCTAATTTGTACTTGATTGTTTTTATTCTGTGTTTTTTCCTTTTTTTTTTTTTTTCCCTTCCCATTTCCTCCATTTTTAAGCCCTGAGGTGCGCTGTGCAGACCCGGTGCCCAATTGTGAACAGTCCAGCTATTTCCGTTTTTTTTTTTTTTTTTTTTTGTAGACCCAGTGCACGCTGTGCAAACCCATTTAACTAAAGTCAACACTGAGAAATGGCCCTCCCTGGATGTAAACATACTCCCTTCTTTACATGGAATAAGTCAATACAGCCTCAGACACACACCCTTGCTTAGCTGGGCTTAGGTCAGCTTATCTGGGAGCCGAGGAGATCCAATGTGTTTACACCAAGCATGACACACACTCTTTTCATGTCTGCTACTCCTCCTGTTTACACCACTGCCTTATAGCACCTACATGGTTAGGTTCAGTTTGGCACTTAGATTCTTTTGTGATTCAGTAAGTTTCCCTCATTAGCATACCCCACTGCCTTAATCCTTAGTTACTGCACTACACCAGAGCCTTTCCCCTTAGCAACCAATGTTCCCTGGTATTGTTTTGCTTTTGCATGCCATAGGCTATAATGGCAAAATACAGATTTCACTTAAAATTGCCTTTTCCACTTTTTTTTTTTTTCAGCACGATCCTGTTTGCTCGCCGCTGCCCTATGCTTAAACGGCTGAGACCAGCCAAAAAAAAAACTTTTATTTTTTTAATTTTGCAACACTTTTCCATGCCAGTGGCCATTTATTTGGCCATTGGCATGTCTAAAGATTATAATACATGCTTTTATTTGAGCTGTCATACCTCTGTTTTGATTTTTGCAGAAATGTATTCGGCTAGTAGCCGAATACATTTCTGCAGGTAACACTATTCTTGCATGGATGCCTGCCTGCTTCCTGAATTGCTAATTCACCTCATTTGCATGGTTTTCACCAGCAAATGTGGTAATTCACATTATTCAGTGGTGTCCGTGCAGGAATAGTGCAACCATGCTCATGCAAGTCCCCAAGATTGTTTACTGGATCGCTCAGCAGCCATATTATGTGCAGGAGTGGCTACACTATTCTTACACTCCATGTAAGCTTTACTGAATTCTGTGGTCTATGTTTGTCTCTAAATCCCAGACTACTGGGTCAACTCTAAGGAGTGTGTTGTCAATATGATAGTTACCAGTGAAAATAAATGGCTACTAGGATGTGTTAAAGTGTGGCATATTGTGCTGCATGATTATGGATTAGGCTTCAGTAAACCCCAACCTAAATGTTAACTTAGTTCAGATTTATTTTTACATGCTCTGTGATAGTTAAATATAATGGTAACATGATTCACTCCCACTCATTCCTGTAGACAGCACAGCTGAGCTCAGTTCATCCAACACCACTTGAAGTGTTTCTTTACTTATGAGACCAGAAAAAAAACAATGTATATCACTGTGATTCATAGAGATCAGCAGGTCTGAGCTTCATTTTCATAATAAGAGCGTATTTAACCTGAAATTCCATCAGTAACTGTAAAGGTGCTATGTTTAGTTGTGTTCAAATGAGTTCACTCGCTACTGCTGTCAGAAAGAGCAAACTTTTTAAAGTAAGCTAAAAACAATTTCATACTTATAAATTATTGGCAAGCTATGCATATTCAATTTAATGGATAATTTACTTTCAAGAACATTTTATTTTATTTATTTATTTGTTTACTTTGAAGTGAATTTTAAATGCTATTAATGTGTGTTGATGTCAATGACAGGAGCTGTGAAACTGAAGCATCATTTATTAAAGATGTGCATCCGTGGCAGTGTAATGTACTACAGGAAATGTAAGGAGAAGAGCCAATGAACATTTTATTCTGTGTAGATCTGGTTATGACAAATGTATACTGATACTAGTAATGATTAATGTTTACAATGATTTTTTAATTTGCTGATGATGCTGTACAGGTTACTGGTAGAAAAGATTAACAGGACATTCAAAAGTTTTGAAGTCTTCCTCACTTTATTTATATGAATATGTCTGATGCCAGAACAATTCACTTAAGCTGTTATACTCTGTCCTTATGTTAATGATGGTACAATTTTGCTCTGAACCTAGGCTTTGGGGTTCTTTTTTATGTTGCTGATGGCATGGCTTGGAAAAGGACTTAGATGCATTGACTGCAAGGATATGTTCAGTGCTTTGCTTCAGGGAAAATATATGGATTTAATTTCTGTAAATCAAGCTTCACTAGAAGTATTCCTGTATGTTGCTTCAGGTGAATACATGATATAGGGATCCAGACATAGGAAAGACTATTTCTGCCCTGAGGAAAACATCACCCTCTAAAGGACCCTTAGGATGTATGACAAGCACCTTTTTATTTTATTTTGCTTTCATTTACCAGGTTTGCCTGACTTTATTTAGTCAAAAAAACCTTTACAGCAGAGGCCCTGGGAGAAAAACTCCAACATATTAAAATAATTTTTAAACAGATATTCAACAATATATTTGAACAAACATTAAATAATATACATTAACAATCACACCTACATTTGTTATTTAGATTACATTCAAATGATAAAAGAGGCAACTATTGCAATATACAACGTGCTTGTGGCATTAGTAGATGTTGAACACTGAGCATTTGAAGAGGTTTATTGCTGTGTTTGTCAGAGAGATAATACATCCAAAGAAATGGAGGTGATGGAAAGAAACCAGATAGGGCAGAACAAATAAAATTAATATTGTAAAAGGTTAGCTGTAAAGCAGATCAAGAGACAATTTATATATATATATATATATATATATATATATATATATATATATATATATATATACCATAACGTTTATTATCAGAAATATAGAGGTGGGGTGAGCAGTGTCACAAAACAATGCATAAAACTATTTGGGTATTGGTGAAGAGTGGTTGTGGAGGTTCTGAATGAAAAGAAAAGGTTTGAGGATATGGCAAGCTGAAGATAGCCATGACATTTATCCTGGAGATGTACAGGAGGAGATCCATTGATTTGATGGGTGAAGTTTTGGTTGTGCTTTAAATAAATTTGCATTCTGAATAGGTTTCTGTGTTACTATGGAACCACATTCCACCATCACTGAAATCTATTAAGAATGCAAATGGGATGTGATACAATTTCTTAGCTAAACTATTTGAATGTGGAGAGGGACTTTTGGGGGGAAAGGGTGGTAAAACAAGCTGAAAGAGGTTCTGGATATGAATGGTGTTGTGGAGAGCAATTGCTCTTTGTCACAGTGCAGGGAATGGACCAATAATATGGTGGTACTTGTCTGAGCCAATCAAGGCAGAATGCAGTTTCCTGTAGGAGTACTGGTGGGGGACCTCCTACACTCATCCATTTAACATCTGATGAGGAATAGCTCCTCTCCATACTGGGAGATGAATGAGACAGTGATGACAATGTTACAGGCATAATAAGCAGTAGTCTGGACAATGACAGGCGTCCACCTCTGCAGCATCCACAGACCTCCATTCAGGAAAGTTAGTGCATTCACCATGACACATTAACATACAGTCACAAGACAGATAATTTTAAAAAATGAAGAAAAGAGGGGGTGGCGGAGCAGCACAGTGAAATGTACATTAGCATTAAGAAGCTAACACACAGTAAAAACAAATTACAGTGGTAGCAGTCATCCTGCCATCAGCGCTAGCACTGTTCCCACATCACCCTCAGCACTGCACAAATGTCGATTGCTGTTACTTCTGATGACACAAGGGTTTGTGTCTATGGCAGAGTGGATTAATCAGATGTGCAGTACCTGAAAAGAGAACAGAAAATTATTTCATGTTTATCAAAAAAGAAAGTACAGAAACATTAGAATATAACAAAAGAAATGCTATACAAATTCCCTTTCCTTTCCTTGCCTTGCCTTTTCTGTCCTGTAAAAGGTAGAACTTCATAAAAATTGTAAAGTGGAATGCAGCACCAGAGCATGGTTAAATGCATATAATTTCTTCGAGGTACTCAATCAGGTAGTGCAGTAGCAATTATCAATTAATGAACAATTCAGCAGAGGCAGTATGTGCATATGTCACTGCAGTCCCTAAACAGAACACATTCAGCAATATAGCACAACATTTATACATGCCTAACATACTGCTAATTCCATTCATTGTAGAGATATTAGTGAACAGTCAGGAATAATTCTTACTAGAAGGTTAAAAATAAACAGTATAAATAGATAAGATGGACTTTCTGATGTACAGTGACAGAATGTCATGCACCATAAACCCAGTTTATGAATGCCTACACTGTCTGCACACTCTGTAGTCAAGAACATCCCTACTACATCTCTTGTGATGTCTAGTCACTTGTAAAGATTACACTACATGTCCATGTAGTCTACACTTTATGTTAAACTTTATGAATCCCCGTTGATATTTAAAGGTGCAAGAAAGTCAGTAGGAAAACTAAAATTAGGAAAAAGAAGGTGGGGGTGGCACACTGGTGCACTGGATAGCATTGTCACCTCACAAGAGATTTCCCAGTTTGCTTCTTGGCTGGGGTGCTTCTGCGTGAAGTCTGCATGCCCTTCCTGTGTTCATATGGGTTTTCTTCAAATGCTCCGGTTTATTTTCACATTCCAAAGACATGCCGTAGGTGAACTGGCTACTCTAAATTGACCATAGGTGTGCGTGCATGTGTGTGTGTGTGTGTGTGTGTGTGTGTGTGTGTGTGTGTGTGTGTGTGTGTGTGTGTGTGTGTGTGTGTGTGTGTGTGTGTGTGTGTGTGTGTGTGTGTGTGTGTGTGTGTGTGTGTGTGTGTGTGTGTGTGTGTGTGTGTCTGTGTGAGTGTGTGTGTGTGTGTGTGTGTGTGTGTGTGTGTGTGTGTGTGTGTGTGTGTGTGTGTGTGTGTGTGATATAGTAGAAACACTATGACAAGGCTAGCCACTCGGCAATGATTGTCCTACTGGTGGCACTCTGACCCCATGTGCAAAAATGGGGAAAGGGGATGTTTATGGATGGAAGGTGGAAGTTATGCTTGTGTTGTCTGTTCACTCAAAATAGTGTACACTTATACACTTAGTGTATCCACTCATGAATCTGGTATAAAACACAACCAGTGCAGACGACCTTTATCCCTAAGAGTAATACCTATGAATACCACTCTATCTACAAATTCTCAAAATATAACGCTATTGAAAATATGTGAATAACTGATATCTATAAAATGTAAAATATTTACCTACATGCCTCTTTTCTTCTAAAATGCAAGAAGTACAGGACAGGTGACTGTCACTGCTTCAGAAAGAAAACATGAGAAATAAGCTTGTATAGATGCAGGATTGTTCTACTATAAAACACTGAAAGGTAAAATCCAAAACATCAGAAATGTCAAAAACTAATGCCCCAATTAAATTAGGGCAAAAAAGTAGAGCGCAAGTGTTTTTCACTGTGATGCCCCCACCCTACCCCATACAGAATGAAAGCCTTCTGCATCATACAAACTTATATTGACCAACTCCATGATCATATCAAGTTAATAGAGAGAGAAATCTCCCAAAATTAGGATATCACTGCAGGTGCACACAGTTAGAAACTGCACTGTCAATGATTTCCTATGGAAAACAGTGATCAATATTGTGTTCAACACTTTCTGCTTCAGGCTGCTGATGCTCGACTCAGATATAACTGAAAGACTGACTTTTCTTTATGTAAAAACAGAAATCGGAGTTTTCAAGAAATTGTTTCTCGTTCATCTATAACCATTGTATAAACAGTAATCCATCTATAATCTTTCCTATGCAAGCATGATGCTCACTAATTCACTTATCTGATATGCAAATGTTACAAGATTCAAGTTTCTACTCTTTATATTTTAATGACATTACTAAGACATATCAACAGCTTTTACTTGTAATATTGAATTGATGCAAATGACCAATGCTTCTAGGTACAGAGTTGGTTTATTGGTTTAAAACTATGCTTCAGACTAAATTTCCTAGAAATAATGAAACAAATAAATAAATAATAAAATAAGTAAAACTGAGATGGAGAGAGACTATCCAGGATTCTTCTATAAAATTAGATACAGGTATTCATTTGTCTGTGCATCAGTTAATATATTAATTAGGCAAAGTTTTAAATTATACAATACCAACTGTGAGAACCAAATGAAGGACTAGAGGTTGAAGCTGATTTGTAATTTATAGCTATAAATATCTGCACTGTGCAGAGTGGTAATATAATTGACATATTTGTATACATCCTCTTCAAGCACAGATACTTCTGCAAGTCACGTTTTTATGTGCTCAGTTTTAATTCATTTAATTATCATTTAATAACAGAGTAAGTAGCCTGATCAAAGGAACTTTCAGCATGTTTGTGAGAAATTAGAATACCCAGAAAAAGCATGTAAGCTCCCTATAGTCTGTGACCACATGTCAGGGCTGAACCCCAGGCCTCAGAGCTGTGAGGGTAATGTCTTAAAATGATCCACAATGAAAATGTTACTGTGCTTGACTTGAAAACACCATTTATTTTTTCCAAGAAAGCTAATTCAAGTCTTCCTCCTTCCACCAGCACCAGGACTTACAGATAGGCTCAAATCTAGTATTATTAGCAAGTGTACAGTGCTGCTTGAGTCGAGTATTATTAGCTGGTGTACAGCGTCTTCTCAGTAATCCCTGTAGCTTTATACTCACTCAGTCATTACCTTGGTGATCCTTTGTTTCTTACTCTTTTTTCAGAATTCCCTGCGTGACATTAATTTACTTTCACAGCATGTCCTGTTTACTTCTTTCTTGAAAAGAAAATGTGAATTTGATAGACAGGTTAAAAATGAACTCAGTTATACCCTCAAACCAGAGGTATTTTGATCAATACATCTTAACTAGATAGCATGCACTTAACAGAAGCGTTTGCAAAATATTGGCCTCCTTTCACTAAGTGAGGAGAAATTAACTTCATTTTAGTCAACTGCATATCCTATTTCAGTGTATCTAACTGATGCTTGATAACTAGGACTGAAACATAGCTTTATAATTTCAATAAATACAATTATATCCACATCTGCTGTTTAAAATGAAAGGTAATATTTTACTTATCTCTTCTATGTGTACACCATCAGTAGCATTTCTAAGCTGTGATTTTAGGATACTCTTTATAATTCTATCAACATCTGCATTTCCAGTACATACTCTAAGAATGTAAACGTACTGGAAAAGTCAGGGACTGAATAGAGCATAACAATGGATCCTGCTGAAAATCATTGTCCCTGATACACCGGATGAAATTATAAGCTGGTATAATTTGTGATGCTGAGATAAAAAATACCAATCATTTCTGTGATGGAAATTTGGCCATAGGGTAACTGCATGCAGGTCAGCATTACCCCTTAGATTTTCTGTGCATGCTATAATTGTTGTCATTCAATGGTGTACATGCAAGTGAACACCTTTGCCACTGTACTATGAGATTTAACAATGCTTGCATGCAAGCTAACAAGCAATACTGTGATAACATAATACATTCAGTTCATAGGGAGAATACCTTTCATCAAATATTTTTTACTGAAATTTTTAATAATAATCATACATCAGTTATACTTAAAAGTATCTATTTATTTATTTATATATATATATATATATATATATATATATATATATATATATATATATATATATATATATAAAATATTTATTTATTTAACATTTGTTTACCAGGAAAGTCCAACTTGGAAGGAAGCCAATTTTCAGTGAAGATCCGGGAAGAAACGCTCCAGATGCTTGTCTTTATAAGATATACATACACACACACACACACACACACACACACACACACACACACACACACACACACACACACACACCCCACACTCCCCCCACTTTAATATTCTCCCTCCGAGACCACACTACAGTGGGGAAAAGGAAATTTTCCCTTACCTGCACTGTAGTATGGCCTCAGCAACAGGCATACTTACACGAAAGTGCTTCTTCGGTGAAAAGCACTTTCGCGTAAGTATGCCCGGCCATTTGGGTTTTGGACATTTGCTCATTCGAGCAAATGTCCGAGATCCATATACATATATATATATATATATATATATATATATATATATATATATATATATATAGGGTCCTTATTAGAACCACAAAAGTTTGAAAAATCGAATGGCTTAAAAGCCTAATATTCATTTACTCGAAATCGGTTTTGTGGAGGGCTGTGCCCCCCACACCCCCCCCACGCTAATTATATATACCAACTCCGAGCTCACACTACAGTGAGGAAAGGCCAAATTTTTTGATCTTCACTGTACTGCTATCTCAGAAAACCGATCATAATTAGTGGAATATTCGGCTTTTTAACCGTTCGATTTTTTTAATTTTCATGGTTCTTATAGGGACCCTATATATAATATATATATATATATATATATATATATATATATATATATATATTTATTTATTTATATGTATAAATAGCTTGAAGTTCATAACAGCGAGACAATATGATCAAATTTCTGAAAACTCGAACATTTTAAAACAAATCTATCTTTTTTACAGTTTTGCAGTGGCCAAGCCCCCCTGCAGCCCCCACAGCCCCTGCAAATTATATATGCCAGCTCCAAGATAACAATACATTGAGGAAAACAGTAAATTTCACAATCCTCACTGCACTGTGATCTCCATTCAAAAGCTTTGAGCTTTCACCGATATGAATTTTGAGTTTCTGAAAACTCAATCAACTGATAGGGATATATATTGGATCTACTTCTAAATCACAAAAGTCCACTTCGCAGAATAACAGAACATCGAGACAACATTGCTAAAAAGTTAATTTTATGATCACCTGGATCACTTTATGTAATTCCAGGAAGCTAACCACTTGACCACCATGGTGAACTTCGCCCTCTTCTGTAGTATAGTGCAATCTCGGAGTTGGTATAATTTGTTCAGGGAGTGTGGGAGGCACAGCCCTCCACATGGGGGTGTGTGGGGCAATGCCCCCCACTTGGGTGGGTTTGATTAAATTCGGTTTCATTTTAAAGTGTTAGTGGCCAAGTGGTTAGTTTTCCCCTGCTGGACATAAGAACACTATGTCTGACATTTGATACTGTTTTTGCATTATTTGAAAGGTAGTATGGAGAGGCAGCCATAAGAGACTCAGTCATTTCCTTGGCTAATATACTTTTAATTAATAGTCACTTGGCTGTCTTCTCCACCTAGGTATACATATTCATCCTTATTTGGACTATCTTTATAGTGGAATAGTTTATTTGATAAGTATTTTATCCATTCCAGTATCAGATAAGCTCCAGCTTGATAAGTTATAATAAAAAAAAAAAATTACTCCACTTTATCAGACCACAGTAGTCATAAATCTCAAATGAATATCCTAGCTCCACCTCTGACATGCAGATTGTTGGAATGAACTCAGTGTGATTAGTAATCACTGATGGTGAGTAAATTGAGGCCACATACAATCTATGTGCTGACCATAGTAGTTTTTACATGTAGACTAGGACCACAAAACTCCACCTGTCCTCCTTGTATCCAAACCTTGTTCTCATATAATTGCTTACACAAAAAATAATGGTACATTATGGCATAATGTGAACAGGCATTGATCTTTCTGGTATAGGTTGGTGCTCATTCTATGTAATCTTTCCGCTAGTAAAGGACCAGAAAAGCTAATGCAATTCTGCAAATGTTTATTGTTGAAAACAGCTGTTTAGGGTCTTCACTATTGTCTTACAACAACGCAAACTGCAAATGCCTCCTTCTTGATTAACTCTCCAAGTTATCTGTCATAATTTAGCCCATCAGATCTTTTATGCAGTGATTATGACGTCACGTAGTTCCCTGTGCATTTTATGCAAGTAACTGCACTTACTGAGGAAAGTCAAACATCTTAATTTATCTTCATGTGTTCCTGTTCCTAAAATCTGTTGAATAACAAATGTGTCTTGCAGAATGCATGCATCATCAAACTTACTGACTCAGAGACTCTCTAACCTGTTGTTTTCTTCATTTGGATTTTCTTTCAGCTTTATAGAGTATATTATCATAATGCTGCCATTAAGTAATGAGTAGGCTAACAAATTTTTGTATTTATTTATTTATTTATTTATTTATTTGATATTTGTTGACCAGGATAGTTCATCTGAGCTTGTGCCCTTTTTCAGCAGAGGTCCATGGGGGAATGCTCCACGGCCTAAAGTACATAATTAAAAATTCCACAGTACATGTTAAGCAAGTAATACATTCTCAATATAGGTTATGCATGTAAAAAGAAAACAACATACAAGTAATAGTCTCACTACAGGTTATGTCAGTGAAGAGAGGATAACAAACAAGTAGTTAATTCTCAGTACAGGTTATGTAAGCAAACATATAATAAACACAAAAAAGTTTATATAAGATTAGGATTAAATAGATGACCATTGTTCTAGAAGTCAGGGACATTCAGTAAATGAGGCATTTCAAACAGATGGAGAGTACAGAGGAGGTGGGAAAGGAGAGAGTGGCAAGAATGCAGAAGAAATTTGTCTGTAGGTATGGCGAGGTAGTAATGGTAGTAAGTTAGGTAAGTTACAGAAAGAGTGGAACAAGAGGGTGGGGGTGGAAGGAAGAAAGGCGATAGTGTCAGAATAATAAGGGGCAAGGATTTGGAGGGGTGTGGAGAGCATTATTTGAATGTCATAGTTAAATGCAGGAAATTGGAAAGGATAACAAAAGAGTGAGAAAAGAATAGGTTGGAAGGAAGGTGAGGTGGGAGAAGCATAATATAGGAAAGAGAGAAGATTTCAAGTGGTATTATGATTGCAGTGACACCTTCAGGTGCTGTTAATGTAATTTCTGAGAGTTGTCTTGAAGGCTTGCAAGTGGGTACTATTTCTGAGGATCATGGGAAGTTTATTCCTTGATAGAGCTGGATGGTAACTGGAGAGGTTATGTCCGATTTTTTAGCTTTATGAATCTGTAGAAGGAGTTGGTCAGAGCTTCTGAAGGAGTGAGTTGGGTTATAGAGGAGACAAGAGAGGAAAGACTAGGGCAGGAGGAGGGCTTATTTATGATGGTGTGGATAATAAGAAGTTGAGTATGTAAAATTTGATTAGGAAACTCTAACCAGCTGACTTTATGAAGGGCTAGACAGTGGTGTGATTTTGGTGGTAAGTTGGCTGCAAATCTGGCCATTTTGCTGTATGCGCTTTCAAGTTTGACTTGTAGAGAGAACTGTAAGTTAGTAAGGATTTGAGAGCAATAGAAGATGTTGGGGAGAAAATAAGCCTGGGTAAGTAAGAGCCTGGAGTTAGGGGTAAGGAACTTTTTGTTCTGATATAGTAGGCCAAGTTTTTGATAAGTTTTGTTTATACTGTGGTGTACATGAAGGACAAATTTAAGTTGATTATTAATAGTTACTCCTATGAGCTTAGTGTGGGGTTCAGAAGAGATACAAGTTTTTTTAAGGGAAGAGATGCTGAAGGAGGATTTAAGGTGGTGGGGAGATTTAGGTAGGGATAGGAAGAGTTTGGTCTTTTTAAGATTTAGAATGAGATGGTTGTTAGTAAGCCAAGTTTTGGTGAGGTTGAAGGAAGTTTGTGTTCGGGTGAGCAGGTCAGAGGTGTTGTCTGCATTGGTGATGATAGTGAAGTCATCCTCATACTGTATGAGGAAAGACTGAAGACAGGAAGTGTGGAGTTGGTTAGTACAGGTGTTAAAAAGGAGGGGGCCTAGAATTGAGCCTTGCAGGACTCCTGTTTTATAGGGAGGAAGTGAGAAAGAACAGAGAGGCATTTGATGGCTTGCTATCTGTTAGTGAGGTAGTGGAAGAACCAAGACATGGTAGAAGGGGAAAGGTTGAGTTGAGAAAGTTTGGGGAGGAGGATGGGGTGAGAGACAGTTTCAAAGGCTTTTGAGAGATCTAAGAAGAGGCAGGAGACCAGTTCATTATTGTCTCTGGCTAGGGAAATTGTATTAACAAAGGAAATGAGAGCAGTAGTGGTGCTGTGATGGGGGTGGTAGCCATGCTGGGTAGGGGTGATAAGATTTTCTTGAGTGAGATAGGACATGAGTTGCTTATGTACAAAGTGTTCGTAGGTTCATAGGTGTGTGCTAGACTAATGGGCCTGGACCCTTTACAAGCCTAATCCATAGAAGTCCCCTGGCATTGTGCCGCCCGTCATTAGTTCCCTTAGTATTCAAGTATTTTGGAGAGGGGAGAGAGTATGGCAGTTGGGCAATAGTTAAATAGTTTGACTGAGTTTCCTCCCTTGTGGATAGGTATGGTTTTGAATTACTTCCAGAGAGGTGGGACAGTGGATTCAGTGACTGAGAGGTTAATGAGTATAGAGACTGGTTGTGCTATGGAGTTGGCAGCAGCCTTTAGAAGGAGGGATAGCAAGGTATCGGCTGGTGGGTAACATGTTTTAAGTTTGAGAACACGATTTTTGATGTAGCTAATGGGGATAGTATGTAGGGGGAGTGGGCAGTTCTATAGTTGAGGGATGGTGGGAGGTGATGGATTGTCTGGGTTGGAGGTTGGCATAACTCTGCAGATGGTGTCTATGAAGTAGGTATTGAAGAAGGAGGCAGTTTCCTGGGGTGAATTGTTTGGGCAGGGGTTTGGTGTTGAGGGGCTTCCAGGATAGATAATTTGGTTGACAATGTTCCAGAACTATTTGGGATCTTTAGTTGTATAGCCTGGGGTGTGTGGTAGAAATTTCTTTTGTCAGTGTTTATGTGTTTTTTAGCTAGGTTTCGGAGTTCCTTATATTTTTGGGTATGTGTATTTCATTTTGTCTTAATCAATAGTTTCCATGCTGAGTCTCTGTTTTTTATGAGAGATGGGGTTGATTTGGTGAGCCAGGGGGAAGAACGTGATTTAACTCTAACAATTCTGGGAGCGGTTAGGGAGTTTAGAGTGTTTAGGAAGGTAGAGTTGAATTGTGGAACGGCATCATCACGAGAGAGGTGAAAAAGGAAAGACCAGTCAATGGCTGAGAGGTAGTTGTTGAAGGTCTCAGGGTTGACGTTTGTTAGCTTACAGCACTCCTTCAATTTATGAGGTCATTGGAGGTGCGAGTAGAATCTGTGGAAGCATATAGGGAATGATCACTAATTGAGTCTGGCAGCGATTCGGGGTGGTGGTAGAGGTTGTGATGGGAGATGAGAATCCAGTCAAGGATGGAGCTAGTGTTTGTGGGTTTGTGGAGAAAAGTGGGAGAGGAAATGAGTTGGGTATAGCCATAAAGGTGTATGCTGGAGGTAGGTTGAGGTGTTGGAGGAGATGGCCAGCCAATGTATTTTAACATCACCTAGTATGATAGTTTCTTTAGTTATACTGTTGGCTGTCCAGTGAAGAACATGTTCAAGTAAGGGTATGTTATCTCCAGGGGATATATAGATAGCAGCTATTGTTAGGGTTTTATGGTTATTTAGTTTTCAATTAGCCACAGTGAAGTCGGCTGGATGAAAAGTGGGGGGGTGGATTAGTAAGTGGGGAAAGGTTAGCATGTCAGAGTACGTAAATGCCCCACCTCCTCCTTTTTTATGTCTTCTATCAAGGTGTAAAATGTTGTAGCCGGGGGGAGGAACTCTGTCAGTATTTTAGGCGGTAGTAACTACTCTAAAGGCTCCACATCACTTTCACTGCCGCTAAATAAGCTTAGTGGATCACTTTACTTAACTCTTACACACAACAGGCTGCTGACTGATATTGGTTTATGCTGTTCTTGATGATAGCAACTTATTTTAATGTGATAATATATGTCTGGCTGTCCCAGTACAACTACAGCAAACAAATAATGATGTAGGTATAAGCAGGGACAAAATATATATTTATGTATGTATTTAATAGTTAATTAATGAGTTTGTTGGCTAGCTAGTTAGTTATATTGTATTGTTTAGGATGTCTGATTGAACCAGGCCATATTTCAGCAAAGGTCCAGGAAGAAAGCTACAAGATACAAAATAAATGAACAGGTGAAGAAGAGTGTAGAAACTTCATTTTAAACAACTAAATAAGAAAATTAGCCCGTCAAAATACAAAAAATAGTCTCTGAATAAAAGGTGGCAAAGCTTTAGTAGTTATGGACCTGTGCTTTGACAAACTTTTATTAAAGAGTGTTTTAATATAAACATGAGTTCAAATCATAATACATCTAAGCAGCAATAATCAGAATATCTGAAACTCAGTCATTGAGAAACCAATACTTGAATAAAAGCAGTTGATAGTACTGAATGCATTAATTCACATAATCAGATTATATGCTTATAAATTAAGAAGGGTGTTCATTATATTAATAATTTATGAGTGGATCTGGGTAAGCATCATCTACTCACTGTTACACTGCAATACATACAAAATCAGTACAAGACTTGGGCAATATGGCCTTTGTAGTCTATGAAGTTCTAAATTTTCTTATGATAAAATAAATATCAATTTCATTTTAAACCTTGAAAGTTACTCACTTGTTTTATTATGGGATGACAATGAAAGCCAGATCCTTCAATCAACCATCCTTTCGTCCTTTGACTGAACCAGCTAAGCATTTTGCTGTACTTTGTAGCATTTCTGAATCTCATTTACAATGTCTCTCTTTTTTAAAATCCAGATTTTTCCATAGTGACTCTTACTTAATTGCCTTGTAGACTAAGATAAGAACTCCTATAATGTCTAAAATATAATATATAATGAAGTGATTAATATCTGTTGATTTATTTTTGCAAGATTTATTCTATATGTTTTGAAATATTTTAGTTAACAGTATCCCTTGATACACTTTCACAAGATTTACCTGCCATGTTTTTAAATATTTTAATGAACCTCCTTTGAACATTTTCTAATGTAGTAATTTGGTGTTTTTTAAGGGGAATCAGATTATATTTTGGGCCTATGAATGCTCAGATAAATATTTTTGTTACCATAGAACTCCTAAACATAATATACATTTTGAGATACCCTATAACATTTATTGCAATGTTTTATAATTAGATCTATATGGTGTTCAAAAGTCAAATTTGTTTACTCATACAATCAATTCCCTAAAGATCTTCACCTTCTCAACCACATTATCCTAAATTAAATTGTTATACTTCAAATTGTCTGGCCCCAAACTCAATCATTTGTTTTTTTCGTACAATATTAAAGTTGTTTGTCTGTGTTGGCCACTCCTGGAGAACATCTCACATTGACACAAATGTTCTCCAGGAAGGGCTGACACAGACAAACAACTGGTGATTACAGGGCCATGGGCTAAAACTAAATGCCAAGAAATGCATAAGAGTATCCTTTGGGAAGTCATCCATCTCTAGTAACTGTCATATTAACAACACATCCCTTAGAGCTGACCCAGTAGTCAGGGACATAGGGATACACATATATAGCAATCTAGCCTTTGATTATCACGTTTCTACAGTGGTGAGGAAATCATTCTATGTTGCACAGCTTATCAACAAAGGTATGGCATCTAAGTCCAAGGAAGTTATTTTTCCACTGTATCTGGCATTCATTAGACCTATTTGAGTACAATGCCCCCTTTGGTATGTACCTAACCAGGCATATCCAACAACTGGAACATCCATAGAGGTTCCTTACTAAAAGAATAAAGGGCGTAAGTAATATGTCCTATGCAGACTGCATCACGGCCCTATCTCTGTATTCTGTCTCCTACAAGCTTTTGAGGTGAGATCTATGCCTGACATACAGGGCATTGTCAGACCCCACTCTGATGGACCTCCTGCATACCCACAAAACAAACAGCATCATAATTACCCATTCTGAAGACTTAAATCTTGCCTGTGATATAAATCGGCCCTGCTGGAGAGATAGGTATGAAAGCAAACAAACAAAAGAAAAGCACAGACGCAACACAAGCTAGTAACGTAAAACAACATTAGAACTATGGTACAATAAACTCTGTACCTGGACACGGTATTCAAAAGTTAATGATAAACTTCAAAGTCATACAAACAAAATAAACACTAATTATTTTAACCAGTTTAATAATCACTTAAGCACTTTCATATTACAATACAAGACTTTTTTCAAAGTGATAACCACCTTTTATTACAAGTTTAAAAAGTCTGCTATACAAATCACATGATCAAAAAATACTAAAAATGTAAAGGTACATACATCTAAAACCCCCCATTAATAAAACATAGATACACATAATTTAAACAGCTTATTAAAACACTTCTTTCTTCCAAGAACTTTTAATTTTAAAAGGCACATTATTAAACATTGTTCATTCAACCCCAACCCATTAAATGCTTTAAGATAAAGCTGCCAATGCAACTCTCATTTCTCCAACAATAAAGTATAATTGCCACCCCTACTATTCAGAATAATTTGCTCAAGAACAAAAAACTTAAAATGATGGTCAGGATACTCCATAACATGTTTAGCTACTGCACTGGTATTTTTGATATGCCTTATATCATAGACATGTCCATAAATAAGTTGTTTAAACATCCGTTCAGTTTTACCCATATAATATGCCCCACATAATTGACATAGGGCAGCATAAACAATATTTTTGGAAAGGCAATTATAATTTCTATTAACTCTAACCAATGTACCATTTAAAATAAATTGTGTGCTGACCATCACATACTTGCAATAATGGCAAAATCCACACTTATTCATCCCCGTTAATCTGGTAACCTTTTCCATTTTAGGTTTTTCAACCAAACTTTTAAGATTTCTCCCCCTTTGATATACTGTGCTAGGATCCCCACCAAGTTTAGAACCAAAACTAACATCCTCTTTCAACACCTTCCAATTCTTCTACATGATCCATCTTATCATATCACTATCATGACTAAATTAATTGATCAGTGAACAACTATATGTTTTTCTTAATATATTTCCACCTATCTGTACTCTCTTAAAATCACAATTTTTTTCAGATAAAATCGGAACAAAGTGACCAGATTTTCTCTTTAAAGTAACTTCTTTTTTTATCTTTCTAACTCGGGTCTTGGGATACCCTCCTTGCAGAAATAAACCCTCCATCACATTACATTCCTTTAAATAATCAATCTGTTTAGTAACCATCCGGGCAGCCCTAACAAACTGTCCTTTTACAATAGACCTATTTTGATGGAATGGATGTGTACTACAGAAAAGGACATGATGTAGTACAGCAGCCACCAGAAGGTAGTCAAAACCCCATGTCACGTATACAATAGTGATAGTACAGCAGCCACCAGAAGGTACCCCATGTCACGTATACAATAGTGATAGTACAGCAGCCACCAGAAGGTACCCCATGCCACGTATACAATAGTGATAGTACAGCAGCCACCAGAAGGTACCCCATGTCACGTATACAATAGTGATAGTACAGCAGCCACCAGAAGGTACCCCATGTCACGTATACAATAGTGATAGTACAGCAGCCACCAGAAGGTACCCCATGTCACGTATACAATAGTGATAGTACAGCAGCCACCAGAAGGTACCCCATGTCACGTATACAATAGTGATAGTACAGCAGCCACCAGAAGGTACCCCATGCCACGTATACAATAGTGATAGTACAGCAGCCACCAGAAGGTACCCCATGTCACATATACAATAGTGATAGTACAGCAGCCACCAGAAGGTACCCCATGTCACGTATACAATAGTGATAGTACAGCAGCCACCAGAAGGTACCCCATGTCACGTATACAATAGTGATAGTACAGCAGCCACCAGAAGGTAGTCAAAACCCCATGTCACGTATACAATAGTGATAGTACAGCAGCCACCAGAAGGTACCCCATGCCACGTATACAATAGTGATAGTACAGCAGCCACCAGATGGTAGTCAAAACCCCATGTCACATATACAATAGTGATAGTAAATCTTTACATTCTAATTCTAGTGGTTCTGATAATGCATCTTTTTCCTACAATCGATAAGGTGGATCATGCAGTTATGCATTGGTTTGTATTATTAATACAAATTAAATAAATGATTTCAACTACAAAGTTATGTTTGGGTTTGGTTGGTCTGTAGCTCCGTAATCCAAATCACGCATGCCTAACACTGAGTAAGAAACATACAGTCAGTAAAAAGAGAAGCAGGGAGATTATTAAAGATTCCTTAACATAATTTTTCTTGTTTAAATGTTGCAGATGTTCTGCTGCACTCATTATAATTATTGGAGAAAAAAAGGTATGGCGCTAAATCAATCTCTTTATGTCACATCTCAGTTATAGCAGCAATGTCAGCATTATGAACCATTACCTAGCAGCAAAGATCTGTTGAGCAAAAGTCATACATCAGTATTTAAAAGGTTTAGCAACCAAAGTTTCATGTCAGGCACAAGTAAGACAGGACTGTTTGAAAAAAATCACAATAATCATTAATTGCTTTCTAAATATATTATTAATATTATGTGTCCAGATTTGAACAAATGGAGTCCACTCCTTGCCAAATATTGTCTTTTTATTGAGCTGCTTGATGTGGAATGATGTCCTATCCCTTTCAATTTATAACTTTGGCTATATATGCGTTACCCACACTTTTTTATTGTTAACATTTATTTTGAAAAAGTATATACTCAAGCAACACTTACATCCAAATGTATTACAGTTTACTGCAAATTTTTCTATCATCATGCGAGTCTTCTGAAATAATGCTTTTCATGCCAAAGTTCAAAACTATGTAACCAGATTTCCTATCATCTTTCAAAAGTCTTTTTACTGTCTTTGTTGCATTCATTATATTGGCCTCAGGTAAATTCCTGCAGGTGTTATGTCAGTGCCTTTCAATGTGAAATGTCTTGATTTAAGCATCTAAGGTTTCCTTTCCTCCTCAATTTTCTAACAGAAAGTTCACATAACAAAGGAGATAAAATCAAATCTCCAGTCTCCACTGTACCATGATCTCTTCTAAATGCTCTTCAACAAATCAGTGATTCATCAAACAAGAAACTGAATCACTGTTTTTATGAAACAACTATTTTACAAACAAATATCTCTCAAATACACATAGTATGCCTAGATAACACTTAGCACATTTTGAGGATATGCCTGCTAGTCTGCTCTTACTGAAGGGTGAGAAATATGACAAAGAAGAAAAGAAAACCAGAGAGATGTATATCTTCATAAAAAAGAATAGAGGGAGCTGCTATTGGCAATACATGATGGTGATTACCTTTAAAGAATATATCAAACTCCAAACGCTGCCCTTGAAATCTAGAAAAAGAACAAGTTATTGGTCTGCCAAGAGAAACTGATAGAACTACCCTGACTGTAGGCAAAAAGATTCTTTGAGCAAAAATAGGTATTTTTAAGTACTGTTTCCTTAGAGAACAGCTTTGTGGAAAACATTATGTAGGCCTGGATGCAGAAATTCCAGGCCAGACCGTTGTAAACCCTTAGCAATGCA
This sequence comes from Protopterus annectens, assembly GCF_019279795.1. Lineage (NCBI taxonomy): Eukaryota > Metazoa > Chordata > Ceratodontiformes > Protopteridae > Protopterus > Protopterus annectens. The sequence goes on from NC_056732.1 coordinate 812,948,443, forward strand.
TAATTTTTTATGGTTCCTCCCCACTTTATATAGTTATTGTAACTAACCCCCCCTACAAAAACTGAAAACTGTTACTCCAAGGACTGCTCTTATAACTGCAAACAGTAAAAATAGTACTGTGGCTAGAGAATGTGGACAGAAGTATAATTTTTACTATAGACTCTGTATTTCATCTTAACTACTTGAAAGACTGCAATATGTCTGCTTTCCCAACTCAAAAAGAAATGCAAGCTGAGTAAAGGCAATGTTAGTTGCAGATGTAATGATACACTGTCATGGAATATTGCTTCCCTTGAACTTGTATAATAAATTTGAGAACCATTAAAGTCCTTGCGCCTATACAAGGACTTGGTATAGCAGTAGAAAGGGCTGCTTTAAGGAAAAAAAAAAATCTGTCAGTAAAAAAAAATTCTGAATCTGAAATTTGTATATAATTTGTATATATTTGTATATTTGTGCAGCATCCAAAATGGGGAAAAAATAATCAGAGTTTTACTGAACTCTAATAAGGCTTAAAATATAGTCATGCCCTGCCTCCCACAACCGATATTCATGATAATGATCCAGCAAGCCACCTCATTAGGCATCCCCCTAAAAACGAACTTGGAACACACGGCACTGTGGAGGTTTATCCAGGACATTTGATATATAAATGTACATATCTATCTATATATATATATATATATATATATATATATATATATATATATATATATATGTATATAGGCTAAGTAAGGCAGAATACTGTCATCATCTTTGACTGGAGACTCTCTACAGGTGCACAGAAACCTGATGACTGCTGATGCACACAACAATCAGACAATAAAATAAATAAATAAATAACAACTACGCGTATAGCTTTAGCCAGGCACAGTTAATTAAAATTTGCATCTGGGCATTCGATATGGATGACCAGTAGGGTCACAATAGGCTAATTTAATTCATATTTTGAAACTGATTATGTCTTTCGGCTTTTCCCGATTAGGGTTTGCCACAGCTGAACTCCGGTCCGCTCATGATTGGCAGTGGATTTTACAGTGCCGAGTTGCCAGCCCAACGCCCAACCTTCAACAAAGGCATGCCCATTCACACTCGCACCTAACTGCAGGCCTTTAACATCACTCAACCGCGGGGAGGGCATGCAAACTCCACACAGAAGGTGCTCCAACCGAGAACCAAGTGGGAGAACCTCTTACTGTGAGGCGAGTGAGGCGAAAAGGCTAACCGCTGCACCAACGCGGCTGAACAACTGACTATAACATCACGAAATAAAAGTCTAGCATATGATTGTGACATTCCTAAGAAGCTTACTAAATCAGGTATTACAGACTGATCCTAAACGTTTTGAACCGCTAGCCATTAACTGAAAATGAAATCGCTAAGTCAGACTTGCCTGCACCAATGGCAAATAATAAGACTATACCCAAGTGTGCCTCTTTGCCTACAAATAAGAAAGCATTATTATCATAAACCTTAGTTTCTTTTAAGTGCACATATCAAAATATTCCACATTTACTGACAGCAATGATGTACCTGTAAAAACTGTTAAGGCTAGCCACCAGGTTGCGTATGAAAGCATGAGTATGGAATGAGATAACGGAATTTTAACTTCTAGAACTGCACACTCTGCATTGTTACAAGTGTGTTGTTGCTGAAGATCTTAAATGTGACATTGTAGTGTGAGGGATAGAAATGCAAGTGTTTTTTTTTTTTTAGAGTCAGCATAATTAGAATAGCAATTGCAATACGTGTGCAAACTAAAATTATGTTTTATTATTAATATTATACCCCTCCTGGCTATAACATACTTAGATGTGACATAGCCATTATCTATAAATCTAATCTCCAAGTTACCCTCTATAATGAACTTCCATCGCTAGACTCCAAATCTGAAATATTATCTACCAAACTCCAAATTAACAACAACAAATCTATCTACCTAATTTGTATATATCTTAACAATACTCATATTCTAGAAAACTTACGATTCTCTCAATTAATAACCACTCCAACTAGAATCCATAAACCTAATAGGAAAGAAACAACGAACCCTTCCTGATAATATTAGTGACCATATGCAAAATTCTTCAACCCTGATAATTTCCTGAATGAATTGCAAGCATGTGACTAGTCTCCACTGACTCACCTTGCACTTAATGAGGCAGTGACCTACTTTAACACCAACTTTCTACAAATCCTAGACTATCATTTTGCTCTACTAGGATAAGATCCAAATCTGCCCCATGACTAACTAAACAAACTAGGCAAAAAATGATCCTAAGAAATAAAATATGGGCCAAATGGAGAGCTACCAAATGTCCATCTGATCACCTCCTCTTTAAACAATTAAGAAATGCCACCAAGAAAGATATTCTTAGAGACAAAAAGGAATTTTATCTTCACCTTCAAGAAACCAGTCAACAAACCCCTCAAAAATTTTGGTCAGGTATTAATAAACTTCTTAAACCAGGACATTCAACTTAGGACATTCAATCCCCTTCAGGCTTCAACCTCAACAATTCCACCCAGATCCCAGATGCCTTTAACAATTATTTTACAGAAACCTCATCTAATACCTTTCATATTCAACCTGAAAACTTAAACCTTGCACCCCATCTGCTGACCAACTCCCATCTGAATACCTACAAATTGCTGCCCCATATCCATACTTATTAACAGGACTATCTCTGAAGGAAAAATTCCTACCTTATGGAAAATATCTCACATAATCCCTCTACATTCCATTATCAAAGATAATGGAAAGATAAACAAATTCTTAACTACCTTCTACAAAATAAACTTCTAGCCAACTGTCAACATGGCTTCAGACCTTTCCACAGCACTACAACTGCCCTTCTTTCCTTCACTGACTCTATAAATCTGTTCATAGACCTGTCAAAAGCCTTTGATATGGTTAACCATAATATACTTCTTGACAAACTAAATCTTTATTCTCTTGACTCACAAGCACTTCAATGGTTTAGGAGTTATCTCCAAAACAGGCAACAAGCAGTGCTTTGGGACAACAACCTATCTTCTTTACTCCCAGTAAATATTGGTGTTCCACAAGGCTCAGTCTTAGGTCCCCTTCTTTTTCATTATTTATCAATGACCTACACTTGAACATACCTCAAGCCACCTGCATTCAATATGCTGACGACTCAACTTTAATCTGCACTGCAAAATGTTCCCTCCAGTCCCTCACCCAAACGGTTTTCCAAAATGTAGAAAAATGGTTTATGCAACAATGCCTCCTCCTTAATCCCAAAAACAAAACTACTTCTCTTTACTCCTACTCACAAATCTCCCACACCATTCTTCACTATATCCTCTAATAATGCTACCAATATTAACCCAGATATGACCACGTAACTATTGACAACCATCTTAATTTTGATGACCATATTAACACCACCATTAAAGCTGTTAACAAAATAACATTACCAAACTCTCTACCTGTTACAATAGTATAGCTAGATTCATTACTGCTACTCCTCAGAACTCACTACTGTCTTAACCTCAAACAACTAGATTGGTTAGAACTGAATAACCACCTACTCTATCAACAGTTACTTATCATTCATAAGACCCTTTTCTACCCTGATAATACCCCTAGCCTTACTAAATTGTTTTCACCCTATAAAAACCTAGCTACTCTACGCTTGCTAATAAACTCCTAGTATCCTTGACTAAATCTTACAATAAAGCTGGGGACTCACTATTTTCAAATACTGCAGGAAAACCTGGAATCAACTCCCTCATGAATATCTAACCAAAACTCTACCTCTCTTTTCAAAACATATCAAAGAACATCTTAAAACTCAGTGGCTTTGTCCTTGTGCCTGACTATGCTTCTAAATAAGACTTTCAATTTTTGACATTTTACATCTTAGAAATAGGCTATACTATAAATTCTTTGTCTCATTCAATTCTATCTTTGTGTTTTGCATATCTGTTTTTGTTAGACTAACTGTATATGATGCATATCTATATAATTGTCTGTTTTTGTCATTTGTTTTTAAACAAGGCTACCTTTGTACTTTGTACTTTTTTTATTCATATCGTTGTTTTGTAAATTTTTTTGTTTACTGCTAGTGTTGGAGCTTTTCTCCCCGGGCCTCTGCTGAAAACGGATGCATGTCCAGCTAGACTAGCCCGGTCAACAAATGTAAAATAAAATAAATAAATAAAATAAATGTTGTAAGGAAAAAGTTAAAATAATATATGTGCATGTGCACAAAAGGGAGCAGCCTAAATCCCAAGTAGAAATACAAATGCTTTTAGACTGTTACACCTAGTAGTTCTAGTGTCTAACTTAACAAATGATGTGATAACTGACCAACGCTTCCCAATTCGAAGAGCTATGGAAGATGGGAAAGAAAACTTTAAGCAAGTTATAATGCCAGAAGCATATAACCCCAGTAAAGAAAAATGTGCATGACTAAAATACACAAACACAGCTAAAATGTGTCTGTGGAGAGAGGGGTAAGTCAGATATTGATTCTTATTCCAGCTATTAAAACAGTAAGTCAGTGTGGTTGTGAAGAATGAAAGAAAAGATCCTATACTTAAGAATACACTAAAGGGAATACTTATATAAATTAAGGATGAGATAGATTAACCCCATACTAAGGAAGAGGGAAGGGGGCATTTGAACAGTGAGTTACACATCTCCCTGCTATACCAAAACAGAGAGCCAGACAGAAACAAAAGCAGAACTAGGATAAAGAAAGTAAGATAAAGTGAGAAATCTAGTCAGAAACAGAAGAATGACTCTAATGGAACAGAATTAATATAACTACTGAAAATGAGATCAAGAAGCTACCAGTACCCCTTGTGAAAGAGAATTATTTTCACAACTTACCCTTTATACAGCATGAACTGTATCTACATTTATATGAGAAGAGGCCATGGCTTCCATTTCAACTCGCATTACAAATGATAATAATACTAACATAGCTGACCCTCAGATAATCCATGGCACTTTCCAGAACACCAAGTAGAAAGACAATATATCAAGTAGATCTAGAGAGAATATAGTAAGAATAATTTCGGAAACAAAAGAGCAGTACAACCCCACTGCATACACAACTTTTGAGCTAAGAAATCACCTAATCTTCAGGGCAGACAAAGTTAAATAGGTAACCAACCAGCTCTGTGTTTCAAAGCCTTACAGAACACATGCAATGAAATCTGTGGTTATTTAGAAAGGAATAAAGCAAAACACTCAAATTTTGGATAGCTGTCACAGTCTTGTTATGAAGAATGTAGAAATTATTTAGTCTTGGTGTTTTGAAGAACATAGAAATTATTTGTGCAGCAGACCCAGAATGTTAAAAGATAGCATCCAATCAAGGTTTAAGGGTCTCTGCTATTCTTATATCTCACAGAGTGCCATTTAAGAAAATAGCAATGGACATTGCAGGACCACTGATAATAATTGATTATGCAACACAATGTCATGAGGCTATACCACTATGAGAGATAATACAAATGTCAACTAATTCATACTGCTCTTTTCTGGAGTTGGAATTCCCTGAGAAATGTTACCGATCAAGGCACTGCATTCACGTTCAGAGTAATGCATGAATATACCACCCAGTGACCTAGTAAAGTGTTTTTTATAAAACTTAAAATCTATGTTGCAAAAAGCTATAAAAGTGCATGGAAAAACTATCATTGACTGCTTCTGTATTTTCTTGCTACCCCAAGTCTCAACTGGATTCACACCATTTGAACTGCCATATGGCTGAGACTACCTAGATAAAAACAAAAGAAATTCGGGAGGAGGTAAATTAGTCTCTTTAAATGTGTGACAGAGTACTTTACAGACCTGCAGAACAGGTTAAAAAGTATAATGCTTATAGAAAAATATATGGAGAGAGCACAGGAGACTCAACATATCATACAGCAAAAATGAAAAATGTTCAGTTAGTATTAGACTATTGGCCCAAGTGCCTAAGTAAGCCTAACCAACAAGGTTCCCTGGCTTACGCCACCCAAGAAAGTTTATTTCCTGTGCCCCTGTCGAGCAAAGCCACAGAAGTGATTCCCAGGGTGTATTTCCTTTTTCTCATTCACTCAAGATTTCTCTTGAAGAGTGCTAATGAGGAACTTTGCTTGACATAGATGGGTAGCTTGTTCCAGAGTATAGGAAGTCTCTGAGACAGAAATCTATCCCTCCAGCATGTCCTGTTTATTATGGTGACAAGGTTTAGGTCCCTAGAGCATGTAGTTCGGAGGGATTGGGATTTCTTTAGCATATCCAATAGCTCTGGGTTTAACATGGCTTTATATGTTAGGCAGAGATCTATTAGGCAGAGATCTCCTCAGAGCAGGTGATATGCTACAGAGTAAAGCTGGAGTTTTTTGAGGAGGTCAGTGTAGGCATCTGTTTGAGGCCAGTAATCCTCTTTGTGGGGTACTTTTGTAGCCTTTCCAGCTGCTGAAGATGTCTTGTGAGGTACATTCCAAAAGGGGCATTGTACTCTAAAATGAGTCTAATGAGTGCCGAGTAGAGGGGAACAATGACCTCTTTTTTCCTGGATGAAAACCCTTTTGTGATGAGGTGTGCCACATACAAGGATTTCCTGACTACTATGGCGATGTGATTATCAAAGTAGAGACTACTGTCCACCTGGGTCCCAAGATCTCTTATCACACATTTGGCATTAAGTAGACTACCGTTTATGTGGTAGTTCATAGTTACAGAGTTTTTACCAAAGGGGATGACAATGAACTTTTTGGCATTGAGCTTGAGGCCATGCCTCTGACACCAGGCATCTGTCTCAGTGAGGCCCTTCTGTAGGATGTCCATATCATTTGGGGACTCGACTATGGCTCCTAGTTTGCAGTCATCTGTGAACTTGGTTAGCCAGAGGCCTTCTGTGTTAGCCTGTACTTCAGAGAAGTAGATACCAAACAGGAGAGGTCCCAGGGCTGAACCCTGTGGTACTCCACTTGTCACTGGTTTGAAGTCAGAATTGGAGTCTGCAACTTTTACAGTGTGGGTTCTGTCAGTGAGCTAGTTGGCAACCCATCTTGTGACATAGGGCTTTATACCTAGTTTAGTGAGTTTGGCTTTAATTCCAGAATGGGGGATGGTGTTGAAAGCCTTGGCAAGGTCAAGATAGGCTGTGTGAACCACCTTACCCTCATCTACGGCTTTGGTGACTGCCTCAAAGAAGTCAATCAGGTTCAGAATGCATGATCTGCTTTTCACAAACCTGAACTGGGTGGGGTCCGGAGTTTGGAGGTTACCGATGTCTTTGTTTATGAGTTCCATGATGATACTTTCTATGGTCTTGCAGACCAGGCTCGTCAGGCTAACAGCGCGATAGTTCCCAGGAAAGCCTGATGTGAGACTATGATTGAACATGGTGCTTAGGTGGGGAGCCAGTTCGTTCTGAAGTTCATGTAAAATGCAGCCTGGGATGTCGTCCAGTCCCATGGATGCTGTGTTTTTGGTTTTAGAGAGTGCAGCTTTTACCTGCATAGATGTGATTACAGGGACTCTGCATTCTTCCTGTATAGATATGGGTCCTTTAGGGGGGGGGGGGGCTAAAGTTAGCACTGAACCTATCTGCCAGGATGTTGACAAATCAGTTGGTTCTGTAATTGTCATGCCGTTGTGCTGTAACTCAGAGCAGATCTGAGTGTTGCCATTGAGATTCTTGACATAGCTATATAATTATTTGTGGTTGTCCTTAGAATCAGCGGTGATTGTTTTCGTAGCTAGCTTTGGAGGATCTTATAAGTTATCAGCTTCTTACTGAGGCTGACCAGGGAGCTCCTCCACTCATGGAATTTTACTTTCTTTTGCAACAGTTTCTTCCTTCTATTGTAGAGTTTGTTTATGTCAGGGGACCACCAGATTGGATTCCTTTTTTTGGAGGATAACGTCTTGGTTCTGTTTGGAATAGCACGATCCATGCACTCGTGTAAGTGCTTATAGAGTGCATTTGTGTAGGATTCAGCAGTTGTAACTGTATTGTCCATCTGCAAGGGTGTCAAGAAGTTCGTCACTTCTGACTTAAGAAGCATGAAGTTGTTTTTTGGAGAAATTTTTTAATGTGGTTTCCTTAATGGTGGGTGGGGGCGGGATGCGGATATCTAGGATGATTAGCTTATGGTCAGATCTGACCAATGAGGAGTTGACCTCAGGTGTGGAAAATCAGTCACTCATGTTGGTAATAACTAGGTCTGGGATATTGTTGCCCCTGGTGGGGGTGTAGATAAGTTGATCCAGGGCATTGGAATTTATGAATTCCAGGAAGCGTTGAGCTAAGGAGTTGGCAGATGAGTAGTTTACCCAGTTAATGGTGGAGTAGTTGAAATTGCCCATTATTAGGGTGTTTGGTTGAACCCTAATATTTTCCAGTATATCAAAAAAAGAGGACTGGGAATCCTGTAGCAAGCTACAATTTGTATTGCACTTTTCCTCGGATGCATTATGCTGTGCAGCTAGCCTGGTGGTGTGGATATCCTTAATGAATATGGACACAACTCTGCCTTTGGTGTTCTGGTCCAGGTTAGATGGCCGAAATGTGTGGTATGAGTTACAGCCTGGTAATACTTTCTAAAGCCTTGAACCAGGTCTCAGTCACTGCACAGATAGCAATGTTCTCCATTTTAAGGAGTGCCTCGAGTGAGGGCATTTTGAGATTTTAGACTTCTAGCATTGAGTAACATTACCCTCAGTTTTTGCTTGCCTGTTCCTGTTATGGTGGTGAATTTGTCATTTGAACCTTGCCTAAAAAAGGTACTATATGGGGTGGCAAGACCCTTAGCCAGTATCTGAAATCCCAGGGGCGACAGGTGCTGGCCATCTCTGGCAAAGCAATGTGGTCTGTCGACCATGTCGGCCCAGGCAGACAGATATTGGATCCCCTTAAAATGACACCAGAAGCTTAGCCAATTATTGAAGTCAATCATTTTGTCCTTGTACTGCAGTATCATTCGGGGTGATGGCAGGATGTTACTCAGGGCTAGGGTCATACCTGCCTGGGCTACAAGATCAGAGAGCTCTTCCATGTTTCTTTTCATGTAGTCCAGGGAGGTACATCTCAGGTCATTCACACCAACACGGACAATGACAGAGTCATATTTGTACTTGTTGTGGAGTGACCTAAGTGCATGAGTTATGTGGCGGATACTGGCACCCAACAGGCAGCTGACAGTAACCTTCTTCTTGTTTAGCCTGGTGAGTGGGCCATTGGTGTGCCTGACTATAGAGTCACCTATGACTAATGTGTTGGATACGTTGTTTTGCCTTATAGGCTATGGTTTATTGGTACACTGAGTCTGTGGGCTATGTGTCATTTAGGTTGAGTTGGGGGGGTGGAGGTTGCTTGCATTTCTGTTTTGGAGGTCTCGGTTGCTTGAGCAGATTATTATTGACAGCCTCTGCAAATGTTTTTGTGTTTCTATGTATGGATTTTGGTGGTATAAGTTTAGTGGGACTACATGATGACTGTGGTGTGGTGCAAGTGTTTACCTTCTCCTCTTGACTGTCAATGTCAGTCTTGGTTGGAGAGAGTTTTACCTTCAGTTTGGCAAGATAAGTGCATCTCTCACAGGTTGTGATGTTGGATGGTAGGAGAAGAGGTTTGTCTGTGTACATGAGGCAATTGCTACATTGTCCCAAGATGCTCAGATTTATCAGATAGACAGGAGAGAACACAGAGAACACTGGGAGCTGACCCTTGGACATGTCTTAATAAAAATCTGCTTTCCTCTAGGCAAGTGAGGAAAGTAAGTACAAAAACTGTTTTCCTCTAGGTAAAGAGGAAAGTTCAGTTCTGCAGTAATTTGTAGCTTATTTAGTGTTAACAACAAGTTCTGAACATGTGCTGAGCACGAATAAGCAAATTCACGTGCTAAAACTAAGAATCTGTACCTGGATCTTGTGGTAGATAGGCTACCTAGTGCTTACCACTCCCACTGATACGCTAGAATCTTCCCTCCAACAAAGAAAGGCTTGAGGGGGCTTAGAATCTTACAAACAGACCTGGAAACAAAAAATCTGTATCTGGACTAGACTAGTTACAGGAAAGATGGGAAACAAGTGCAAATATGGGCTTTTAAACCAGTAAGTCGAAAGAGATAGAAAAACTGCCAAATGGTCAATAAACTACAATTTCTGGGCCAGAAACCATTCTTATGGTAAATAGACTACCTAGTGCTTACCACTCCCACTGATAAGCTAGAAGGCTTCCCTCCAACGCAGAAAGGCTTGGGGGGCTCAGAAGCTTACAAACAATCCTGGATGCAGCAAATCTGTAGCTGGACTAGACTAGTTACAAGAAAGGTGGGAAACAAGTGCAAATGCAGGCTTTTAAACCAGAATGTTTAAAGAGATAGAAAACTTCCCGAACGACCAATAAACTACAATTTCTGGGCCAGAAACCACTCTTGTGGTAGAAAGGCTACCTAGTGCTTACCACTCCCACTGATAAGCTAGAAGGCTTCTCTCCAACACAGAAAGGCTTTGGGAGCTCAGAAGCTTACAAGCAGTCCTGGTTACAGCAAATTTGTATCTGGACTAGACTAGTTTCAGGAAAGGCAGGAAACAAGCTTAGAACATTTTTTTTTGAAAGTGGAAAGGGAGGAAGGAGAAACAGAAGATAATTCAAAATTAAGGACCTAAGTGGCTTGCCCTTCACAAATGTTCCCTCTGTATTAGGTAGAATGAGCTAGTGACACTATACTGGAATAGAGCTGGGATAGAGCTGAACAGATGGGACTGGTAGGAGTGTTTGAAGTCAAATTATGATCTCACTGTACTCGGTTGAGTGAGCAAATGAGATAGACCCAGGAGGATTGTTCAAACACAAATTTACAGGAATGGTGGGCAATTCCAAAGCCACCAAGATTAATACCAGAACAAGAACAAGGAGGGTGGGTGGCAAACTAACTGCAAAGACAGAGAGAGACCACAGTATTTTATGAAACAATTAAATAGAAAAATAAATAACCACAGAGACACAGACCACAATATTTAATGAAATAATTGCACAGAAAAATAAAATGTAGTACAATCTTTAACACTGCCAGTTTGTACTTAACTCGGCTAGTAATGCAGTTGATTGTAGGTATGTAACAGAAGCCAAACAACTCAGATATTGAGCAGTAATAAATTCAAAGATATGTGACACTTATAAATACAAAGAAATCCTCATATAATTCAAACCAAGTGATAACATACATGTATTAGTGTAAGGTAGCAAAGCCCTTTTTGAAACTGTTAAAAACATAACTGAGATACATTATAGGGTGAGACAACTGCAAAAAAAAAATAATTGGAAGAGTTATAGCACAGAAATATTTCAGAAACGTGTAAAGAAACTGAACTTTCTGCATTAAGTGTATTTGCCAAGGAAGTTTCACACCCCCCTCCAGCATATCATACTATCAAAATAGATGAAACAGATATTATACAAGAAGTAAAGGATGTGTACACAGAATAAAGACATATTTTCAGAACTACCTGAAAAAAATTAACTGAGCACAAGACAACACAGAAATCATGCCTAGTGACAAAATACATTTAAAAAGACACCAAACACCATAATTCCTGTACCAAGCAGTTAAGGAAGCAGTTCTTAAAAATGCTCATACAAGGGGTCATAGATGAATCATGCAGTGGATGGAGCAGCCTCATTGTACTGGACTCCAGGCCTGATGAGTCTGTAAGGTTTTGCAACAGCTTTAGACAATTAAAAAAAAGTATATCTAAATTTGATTCATAGGCTCTATGAAATATTTTTTTCATATTTTCTGTACCACTAACTGTGACCACTGCTAGTTGGTGACACACAAAATTCTAATTAGGTCATCTGGCACCTCCACATACTGTGATTCCCAGAATTCAAAGTTGAGGAGCAAAAAAAAAAGTTCCTCTGGACTCTGAAATGGGAGAAAGCTACTTGCTGCAAATGAAACAAATTGTTTGCTTCAGTTAAATCACCTTAGATACTGAGTGCTTCAATGCTACAGTCATGACCCCAAATGCAGAACTGACATTAATTCATGAAACTGTGATATCCTTGTGACTTCATAAATTAAGACTGATGTTGCACACCCAGGCCATTGGCACCTGATATTTGTGGCTCTTAAGAGCTTGCATATGAAGCAGCCTCCCACTTTGCCCCCTTCTAGTTATACCTCTGATGAGAAAGATACTGAAACATCTTACTGAGAGTAACAATTGTTAGAGGCAAAAGTATTAAAACATAAGTAGCATATGACCTTACCACTGGTAAAATGGATTTCTTTATTTTAGAATTATTCTTGTGCAAACTAGACCAGAAAACATGTTTGTATTCTGTGAAGCATGGATAGAGCAGCTGTATGTTGCAAGTTTAGACAGAACTCATAGTTCTGCTTTGTTATAAAACAAAAGAATATTATGGAGCATTGCTTGCTTAGAAGAATCAACTAGAAAAATAGAAAATTAGGGGGATTCAATAAAGCCTACATGATCGTTTTTGACTGCGTGAGCATTGCGTCATGATGCACACATGGCCAAAAAGAATTTTAGATTCAGTAATTTCCATATAGTGGCTCGTACTCACACACAAACATGGAAACTTCTGTGGCATGCAAATTACAGCATAAGTAGCTGAATTGTACATGAATGAAGCAAATCAACAAGGTGGAGCAATTCAACAAGCTGTAAAGCAACCGTGCAGACTTTGTGCTCTTTTTGGCCATGTATTCAAAAGTTTTCCAAATACAGCCACGGAAAGGAGTCTACACCGAGACAACAGCAAGTAAATGTCCATACAGACCCTAAAATGTAACCCCACACACATGATGACATTATCAGACATGTAAGATGTGGCAGATGTAAACAGTGTCCATTTATTTTGGACAGTGATTTTTATAGAGTTGAAAGGCAGGAGGCATGACATGAGATTACAGAAAGGTAATTGTAATACAAAGGGTGTTATCTACATCTCAATATGTCAAAATTATCACAACTTCTACATTGGAAAAACTGAGAGAAAATTTAGATCAAGAATATATGAACACCTATACACCATTGCCAAGGGCAATGTTAACAATGGCCTATACAAGCATGCACTGCCAAGGGGAAACAAAATTCAAATTTGGAAGTAGTGCCACAAAGCACAAGGGGTGGGTGTTGGGAATTGCAGGTTGAACTGAGGGACTTGTACTGGATCACCAGGCTTAATGCTACAAGTGCACCAGGGTTCAATGACCATGTGTCACTGTTACCAATTTAAAAAAAAAAAAAGCCCTGGATTTTTAAAGTTAGGGAACAAACATATTGGTTTTATTTTATACATTTTGTACAACAATATTATACAAATGTTTTTCTTTACAAATATTGTTTCACAAATATTTTATATATGAAATATTTTGTGTGAGGAGGGGATTTATATGTATTCAAAAGGTATTAATATGTATTTAAAAGGTATTAGTATGGTTTGGTAGTAATGAATGGAACTCTAGAATGTGTATGCATATGCCCTTAATTTCTTGATTGGTATATAATGTATTAGACTATATAAGAAAGGTGACCTCAATTTTTTTAATTATGTTCTGATTAAGTCTCGGAGTGATATTTGAGGGATGAAAGTGCGTAACCATTCTGGAACTGATGTGTTTTTATTGGAATAAAACATATTTTCTAGGCATTCACAACTTGACTAGTGGCTGGATGAGTTTAGAACTGCTGACATTCCACAGTTGAGTAAGTATACAGATAAAGCAAATTATATACAATAGTGTCGATAGGCAAGACTGGTATGCATAATGCTTTCTTGTCTCTTTTTCTCTCATTCCTTATTTTACAGCTGCACAGGAAACCTCAGCGAAAGGCACATGCTAAGAAATTGAAGCGACTCAGTGAGGCAAGGGGTATATATGCAGCACAATTGAAGGTGATTGTATTAGATATATTGGCATTGTACAGATAAGTAGCAACTTAAGCATGCAGATTTTAACTATAACAGTAAGCAAAAAAAAAAAAAACCAAACAAACAAAAAAAAAGTTCTAAGCTTGTTTCCCACTTTTCCTGTAACCAGTCTAATCCAGACACAGATTTGCTGTATCCAGGACTATTTTGTAAGTTTCTGAGCCCCCCCCCCCAAACCTTTCTGTGTTAGAGGGAAGCCTTCTAGCTTAGCAGTGGGAGTGGTAAGTACTATTTAGCCTATCTAACACAAGAGGAGTGGTTTCTGGTCCAGAAATTGTAGTTGATTGGCCGTTTGGGCATTTTTTCCATCCCTTTTAACTTTCTGGTTTAAAAGCCCATGTTTGCACACCGTGCAGCGGCACTCAGATGAGGTAAACTATTACTGCTGCCAGAAAGTCTGCTCTTCAATTTTCCCCTTAGAACATGCAACGTGCTTGTTCTTTTACTTCTTGCACTTCAATTAGCTTAATCAGCTAGCACTTAAACAGGCTCTTGTAACATTTATTGTGGCACACTTAGGTGCTATCAGCACTATCTGTTCCTATGCAGTAACAGCACCAGTATTTATTAGTTATGACCACCCCTCCTGGTATGATTGTAGGGCAATTTCCTGTGCTTTTTCCTGTTAACCTGGTGCACTTGGCCATTCTGAGACAGTGTGGCAACTGTCTAATATTCACAGACAACCCTCTCATCTTATCTCCCAACACTCATATCTGTGAGAGATGCACTTATATCACCAAACTAGAAGCAGTGCATGCTCTAACCAAGACCAGACTAGCTGGTCAAGAGGAGAAGGTCAATACCTGCAAGTTACTATATAGAACACACAGCCCTCCAAAATACCAGCCATCACAACCCACACATAGAAACACAAACCAAACCATAGATCCACCTTCGCAGAGACTCTCAATAAAAATTTACCCAAACAACAGAGACCCCCTAGACAGAAATGCACTTGACCACCACAACATAACACTAACACCAGAACACATAGCTCACCACCACAGGGTGCCCCTCAACCCAAGCCCTTAAGACAAAACACTTTGCCCAATGTACTAATCATAGGAGACTCGATTGTGAGGCACACTGATTTCCCACTCACTAGTTTGAACAAGGAGTCAATGACAGTTGTCTATCAGGTGCCAGGATCCACCACATAACACATGTACTCACGTCACTCCACAATAAGTACAGATATGACTCAGTCATTGTCCATGTGGGTGTGAATGACCTGAAATGTACCACCCTGGACTATATGAAAAGAAATGTGAGGGAACCCTCGGATTTTGTGGCCCAGGCAGGTATGACCCTAGCCCTGAGCAGTATTCTACCATCACCCAGAATGATAACACAGTATGAGCAGAAAATTATTGACTTTAACAATTGGCTAAGTTTCTGGTGTCTACCTGGGACAACATGATTGACAGACCTCAAGATGGCCTACATCTGTCACCCCTGGGATTCTGGGTACTGGCTAAGACTCTTGCCACCCCTATGATGCCTTTTTTGGGCAGTGTTCCAGAAACCAAAATTCCACTGTAACAGCTACAAATCAATGCAACCTGAGGGTCATGCTACTCAGTGCTAGATGTATAAATCCCGAGATGCACTCGCTCAAAGCTCAACTCAAAATGGAGGATGTCGACATCTGTGCTGTAATGGTTTAAAGAGGCAGAAAGCAAACCTGCGCTCCCAGGCTACAACTCATTCCATACCCTTTGGGCCCAGAATACACCCAGAAGCTTCAAAAGTGGTAGCGTCTCCATATTCTTAAAGGATACGTACACCTCTAGACTGGTAGTCCAGCACAATGCATCTGAGATACTTCCGGTACAACTAACACTGGGTAAGACAGTGATACAAGTCATAGCCTGCTACAGAACTCCAAACATGTCCCTAGACTCTCACTCCAAGTTCCTGAGCACTCTGGAATCTATAAAGGTCCAACCCAATACTCTCATACTGAGTGACTTCAACTACCCTTCCATCAACTGGGAAATCTATTCAAGTACTAATGCACAGGCCCAACACTTTCTGGAATTTATCAGTTCCAATGCCCTGGACCAGCTGATTCTGACCCCCACTAGAGGAAGGAACATCCTCGACCTGGTTATCACCAACATGGGAGACCATTGCTCCACACCTATAGTCAATTCCTCCCTGGTTAAATCTGACCACAAACTGATCACCATGGAAATCTCCATCTCACCTACTCCCCCCGCTAAGGTGACCACCCTGAAAAACTTCTCTAAACCTGACTTTGGGCTCCTAAAAACAGAAGTGGCTACCTTGCCGGCACCCTTGCCAGTGGAAAATAGCTGCATGACTGCTGAATCATACACCAATACACTGTACAAGCATGTACACAAATGCATGGACCTTGCCATACCAAATAGAACTAAGACACTCTCCTTCAAAAAAAGGAAGCCAATCTGGTGGTCCCCAGCCATCAATAAACTCTACAACAGATGGAAGAAGCTGTTTCAGAAAAAAATGAAGTCACAAGACTGGAAAACCTCCCTTATCAGTCTCAACAAAAAGCTGAGATCCCTTATCAAATCTTCTAAGGCCAGCTATGAAGGCAGACTTGGGGCTGACACCAAAAACAACCACAAAGCCTTCTATAGCTATATCAAAAACCTCAAAGGCAATAACCAGATTTTCTCTGAGTTATTGCACAATAGCACCCCTATACTTAGCCAACAGATATAGTCAGCATACTGGCTGGCAGATTTAGTGCCAACTTTAACCCCCCCCCCAAGGGCCCTATCACAATACCAGAAGAAAGGCTGGCAGCCACCATTTCTGCAGCACAGGTAAAAGCTGCATTGTCCAAAGCCAAGAATACAGCTTCCATGGGACCTGATAATATCCCTGGCTGCATCCTACATGAGCTACAAAATGAACTTGCACCACATCTGTGTCAATCACAGCCTTATGTCAGACTATGTCCCTAACAAATGACAGACTGCTACAGTCATCCTGCTCCATAAAGGGGGAGCAACTACAGACCCTGGGAACTATCACTCCATTAGCCTGACAAGTCTGTTATGCAAAGCTATGGAGCACATCATCATGGACCTGCTTAATAAAGATATAGGGAATCTCCAAACTCTTGACCCCACACAGTTTGGCTTTGTCAAGGGGAGATCCTGCCTGCTAAACCTGGTTGACTTCTTCAAGACTCGACCTGGCCAATGCCTTTGATACCATTCCCCACTCAAGTATCATTGATAACCTCACCAAACTAGGCATCAATCCTTACATCACTAGTTGGTTTTCAAATTGGCTCACAGGCAGGACCCACAGAGTGAAAGTTGTTGATTCCAAGTCAGACTGTCAACTAGTCATGAGTGGAGCCCCACAGGGCTCGATCCTGGGGCCTCTCCTGTTTGGCATTTACTTCTCAGAAGTCCATGCCAACACAGAAGGACTTTGGCTGACCAAATTTGCTGATGACTGCAAGCTAGAAGTCATTACCGACTCCCCAAGTGATGCAAACATCCTATAAAAGGGCCTCTCTTAGACCAATGACTAGTGTTGGAACCACGGCCAGAAGCTTAACACCAAAAAAATGCGTTATCATCCCCTTTGGAAAAAAACTCAGTTCCCATGAATTACCACATTAATGGGAGCTCACTGAACACTGAATCTGAAGAGATCTGGGCACCCAGGTCGTCAGCTACCTCACCTTTGACCACCACATTGTCACTGTGGTCAGAAAGTCCTTCTATGTAGCACATCTTACAACCAAATGTTTCACATCCAGGAAGAAAGAGGTTATCATCTCTCTCTACTCATCCCTCATTAGACCAATCATCGAATATAATGCTCCATTTGGCATGTACCTGACCAGACACCTACAGCAGCTAGAGAGGCCACAAAAGTACATCACAAAAAGGATCCTAGGTCTTGAACACATGTCCTACTGGGACAGATTCAAGAAACTTCAGCTGTTCTCAGTCTCTTATCATCTACTTAGAGGTGATCTCTGCTTGACTTACAAAGCCATGTCTGACCAGCCCTACTTGAAATGCTAAACCTAAAGAAATCCCAATCCCCCATGCCACACACTCCAGAGATCACAACCTCATTACCACAATTAACAGAACATGCTGGAGGAACAGGTTAATCTCCCCAACACTGCCCATACTCTGGAATAAGCTTTCCATTCATGTCAAGCAGAGCACCTTGCTGGCTGTCTTCAAGAGAAATCTTGACGAGTTGATGGGTGACAGAAAGTTAACTCCAGGGATCATTCCAGTTGCTCTACTGGATAGGGCACTGTGAACTAACATCAGGTGGCATGGTGCCTGGGCAAGTTTTTTGGGGCTAGGCTTGTGAAGGCTCCAGGGCCACTAGACTAGTACACACCTATGAACCTCTGAACTTATGCGTGCTTTCTTCTTTAGCTGTTTGTAATGGTATTAGGCAAGTGTAAAACTGTATTCAGATTATGGGTTCAGTTCCCATAAGTAACCTATATGTTCACATTCAACAAGTAACATTTCTAAAATCGCATTGCAGCAATATTGGTTTTAATGTCATGTTGTTAAGTTAATATGTACTATCTTTTAAAGTATATGTGGAATATGTGCATATTCTAAGGAATACTTGTAACAATTCACAGTCATTTTTGGGATTGGGAAAGCTCTATAGCTAATATAATAAAAAAGTATGCCTATTGTAATCATGTTTGAATGTGATATATAATAGTTCTAATTATCTCTTTTCATTTTTCTCTCACCCAATCCTTTATCTGTTTTGTGTGTGTGTGTGTGTGTGTGTGTGTGTGTGTGTGTGTGTGTGTGTGTGTGTGTGTGTGTGTGTGTGTGTGTTAAATGTAAGCATACCATTCTGATGTCATAACTTGCTGCCAAAAAAACAAATACTTTTCAGAACAGAGAAGTAAGCCAAGCATTGCAGCTCAGCCTGTCATCCCTCTACTGGCTGCCACACCAACACCCAACAACTCTGGGGTGCAAACTGGAAGTACTGCCTCTGCAGCCCCTGTACTACCTGGCCTATCCACATCAGGTAGTACTGTTCTGGCTGCTGGTGCATTGGCACTCTTCAGGAGTATTGGTGGAGGCAGTGATTACTCACTGAGAGCTGCAAAGGATGGTGCTTGTTGTCATAGAAACTGGTGTTGGTGCCTGCTTCAGCCACCTGGAGAGGTTGTTCATTAAAATAGAAAATATACTCCCACATCAAACAGTCTCACAGGGAAATGAGGAAGGGGAGAGTGATGACAGCTCTGAGGGTGAGGACTTGAGTTGCACTGTTCCCATTCTTGGCAGGCATGTACCTCCGATCACCCGTACCTATCCCCATTCATGGTGTTACCCAACCTTTTGCATCCATCATCATCCCTGTGTCTGTCTTGTTTGATCTGATTGTCTGCACCTACTTCCACACTTGCCCTATCTCCCTGTTCCTTTCTTACACAACAGACCTCTCTTTTTGAAACCCAAAAGAAAAAAACTGGCACATGTATCACAAAAAAAAAATGTGCCCCATACATAGCTCTTCACTTCGCATATGTGTCTTCTTGACATACTTGACCTGGCCCAACTGACTATACAACATCATTGTGTTGTCACCTATCTGTGTTGCAGTGTCAGTCTAAATTAATCAAACATTTTCTATGTGCACATTACTTTGAGCAGGCAGTGGAGATCTATGTTTTTTCCTAATCCCTCCTGCCATTTCCTTTATTGCTTCCCCTTTGTTCTTAACCCTGCTTGCCCACCACCCATTCAACACTTTCCTATCTACCCCATTCCATACCTTTAATCTGGTCTCAAAATAGAATCACACACCACGCACATAGCCAGAAATGGCCCATAAAAATGCCTTCACTGTTTGTCTTCCGCATTTGCACAGAATGTGGCATCACCTAGCAATGGTGAGTGACAGTGAATGGCTCTTCATGTTCTATGACAAAACCTGGTGAATTTTATCATCGGCTGCACTATTCTGATTATTTCTGTGCAATGGTGCACTATAGTAACAGAGAGTAAAAGCAGAGTAAAAGTACTACTTTGAAACAGTTAGCCTGACAGTTCTGTACATTGCTTGATGTAACAAACTGCAACTTCTTATATGGACAGTTGACATACATCACTCGACTGAAGATTTTTTTGTACATAACATCAAGGATTAATTTTCAGATGCCTCTCGCATCATTTCTTACTGTGATGTAACATGTTTATGATATGTTTAATCACCCACATCTTTACATTTTCCACACTTCTCATGGAGATATATTGGATACTTGTCAAACAAATTATTGGCATTGACATCCAGTTATCACATATTAATCCAACCTTGTTCTGCTTGTCATAAGCCTGTTTCCCCTCTATTAACCCTTTCTTACCCCCTATGTCAGTCACTTCATGCTGCAGAGCACGGCAACTTAATAATTAGATTGGACAAAAAAAATGTCCATGAATGTTACATTACAACAAACACTGTTATGTGTATGTCCATCCCTCCTTGTATACACCCCTAAACTGCAACCACGTCTTTATGGGTATGTGTCTATTAGGCTGATGGATGTTCAGGTCATCTCATGGTTTCTGCATACTAGCATGACTCTGCTGGTGGATAATACAAACATGTTACCTAGATTCAATATGCGATCTGTGCTCCTGTAGTGTTCAAGGTTTCAAAATCTGCTGTAGGATTCCCTTTGTGTTCTGTTAAGGTGATGAAGGATGAAATGTTCATCTAATATGATATGGAAACTGTCCTTACTATTCAGAATCCTACTGCACACATGTTGTGATATCCAGCTCTACACAAATAGTTAGCCATAGTTGTTGAGTCATAATAATTATTTCAGAATACGTACCATCTTTTGTCATTTACAAAAAGTTGTACATGCAATTAACTTCTTATTTGGAATAAGGCCTGTAAAACAGCAACTAGTTGTATAAGTGCATTGAGGTAGGCATTACTGATGCAATTTGAGAAA